>NC_143039.1:18877500-19172500 GCF_057628025.1 Oncorhynchus mykiss
TGACAGAAATGTCTGTGAAATGTGTCAGAACCACCGAAGCACTGCCCTAACCTGTCGTGTCTGGCTCCAAATGTGATTGAAAGGAAGACCATTTACTTTTACCACACTGATTGACTGTGGTGGGTTTATGTTTGGGTTGATTTTAGACTCTGTGTGACAGTAGGGTTCCAGCGGCTTCATTAAAGAGATCAAACACAGAAGGATGACTGTGAAGGTCATCTCCCTTCATCTCCCTTCATCTCCCTTCGTCTCTCTTCATCTCCTTCCTCTCCCTTCTTCTCCCTTCATCTCCCTTCATCTCCTTCCTGTCCCTTCCTCTCTTCCTCTCCCTTCCTCTCCCTTCATCTCCCTTCATCTCCCTCATCTCCCTTCATCTCCCTTCCTCTCCTTCCTCTCCCTTCATCTCCCTTCCTCTCCTTCCTCTCCTTCCTGTCCCTTCCTCTCCCTTCCTCTCCTTCCTCTCCTTCCTCTCTCTTCCTCTCCCTTCATCTCCCTTCCTCTCCTTCCTCTCTCTTCCTCTCCCTTCTTCTCCTTCATCTCCTTCCTCTCCCTCCTGTCCCTTCCTCTCTCTTCCTCTCTCTTCCTCTCATTTCCTCTCCTTCCTCTCCTTCCTCTCTCTTCCTCTCTCTTCCTCTCTCTTCCTCTCTCTTCCTCTCCCTTCCTCTCCTTCCTCTCTCTTCCTCTCCCTTCATCTCCCTTCCTCTCCTTCCTGTCCCTGCCTCTCCCTTCCTCTCCTTCCTGTCCCTTCCTCTCTCTTCCTCTCCTTCCTCTCCCTTCCTCTCCTTCCTCTCCTTCCTGTCCCTTCCTCTCTATTCCTCTCTTCCTATCCCTTCCTCTCCTTCCTCTCTCTTCCTCTCCCTTCCTCTCCTTCCTCTCCTTTCCTCTCCTTCCTCTCCTTCCTGTCCCTTCCTCTCTCTTCCTCCCCTTCCTCTCTCTTCCTCTCCCTTCCTCTCCTTCCTCTCCTTCCTGTCCCTTCCTCTCATTCCTCTCTCTTCCTCTCCTTCCTCTCCTTCCTCTCTCTTCCTCTCCCTTCCTCTCCTTCCTGTCCCTTCCTCTCTCTTCCTCTCTCTTCCTCTCCTTCCTCCCCTTCCTCTCTCTTCCTCTCCCTTCCTCTCCTTCCTCTCCTTCCTGTCCCTTCCTCTCCTTCATCTCTCTTCCTCTCCTTCCTCTCCTTCCTCTCTCTTCCTCTCCCTTCCTCTCCTTCCTGTCCCTTCCTCTCTCTTCCTCTCTCTTCCTCTCTTCCTGACCCTTCCTCTACTTCCTCTCTCTTCCTCTCTCTTCCTCTCCCTTCCTGTCCCTTCCTCCCCTTCCTCTCTCTTCCTCTCTCTTCCTCTCTCTTCCTCTCTTCCTGACCCTTCCTCTCCTTCCTCTCTCTTCCTCTCCCTTCCTCTCCCTTCCTCTCCCTTCCTCTCCTTCCTGTCCCTTCCTCTCCCTTCCTCTCCTTCCTGTCCCTTCCTCTCCCTTCCTCTCCTTCCTCTCCCTTCCTCTCCCTTCCTCTCCCTTCCTCTCCTTCCTGTCCCTTCCTCTCCCTTCCTCTCCTTCCTGTCCCTTCCTCTCTCTTCATCTCCTTCCTCTCTCTTCCTCTCCCTTCCTCTCCTTCCTGTCCCTTCCTGTCCCTTCCTCTCCCTTCCTCTCCTTCCTCTCCCTTCCTCTCCCTTCCTCTCCCTTCCTCTCCTTCCTGTCCCTTCCTCTCCCTTCCTCTCCTTCCTGTCCCTTCCTCTCTCTTCATCTCCTTCCTCTCTCTTCCTCTCCCTTCCTCTCCTTCCTGTCCCTTCCTCTCTCTTCATCTCCCTTCCTCTCCTTCCTCTCTCTTCCTCTCCATTCGTCTCCCTTCCTCTCCTTCCTGTCCCTTCCTCTCTCCTCCTCTCCCTTCGTCTCCCTTCCTCTCCTTCCTGTCCCTTCCTCTCCCTTCCTCTCCTTCCTGTCCCTTCCTCTCTCTTCCTCTCCTTCCTCTCTCTTCCTCTCCCTTCGTCTCCCTTCCTCTCTCTTCCTCTCCTTCCTCTCTATTCCTCTCAATTCATCTCCCTTCCTCTCTTTCCTGTCCCTTCCTCTCCTTCCTGTCCCTTCCTCTGTCTTCCTCTCCTTCCTCTCCCTTCCTCTCCTTCCTGTCCCTTCCACTCTCTTCATCTCCTTCCTCTCCCTTCCTCTCTTTCCTGTCCCTTCCTCTCCTTCCTGTCCCTTCCTCTGTCTTCCTCTCCTTCCTCTCCCTTCCTCTCCTTCCTGTCCCTTCCACTCTCTTCATCTCCTTCCTCTCCCTTCCTCTCCTTCATGTCCCTTCATCGCCTTCCTCTCCTTCCTGTCCCTTCCTCTCTGTTCCTCTCTGTTCCTCTCTCTTCCTCTCCCTTCCTCTCCCTTCCTGTCCCTTCCTCTCTCTTCCTCTCTCTTCCTCTCTCTTCCTCTCCCTTCCTCTCCCTTCCTTTCCTTCATCTCATTTCCTCTCCCCTCCTCTACTTTGTGTCTTGCTGTTAAGTGACATTGTAAGCACAGACCAGGGTTTCCTATACTTACTCTGTGTCTTGCTAATTGAAAAACACAGTGACATGAACTCAGAGGCTTAATGTTGTATGCAAATTGCTGTGTACAACATGATCTGAGATGATATGGTTGATAGCTTGATATCCTTATTGTATTATTGAAAACGTCATTGTTTACCTGGAAGCCACACACACTAGCTGTATTCTGACAAATCTGATTTCTGGAGTAACTTAAAGCAATATGGCTTTAGTAAGGCCATGTACATGTGTTGTCCATGGAAAAAGAAATATGACTCGATTCAAACAAACCACATTCTGGTTTCCACCCTTCACTCCACATTAAAGTCTGTTTTCCTGTATACTTGTAGCTTAACTACCAACAGGACTGGGTGGATGGAACTGGTCTGAACTGATCTGAACTGTCCTCTAGAGGCATGCTGTATGAGGGTCTGCCAGTCCTGGGCTGCACACTGCAGAGAGCTGTGATGAGACTCCGATGCTGAGACCACCAGGGGCCAACAAGCCAGGGGAGCTGATGTTTCTGTTTATTAGTTGGTCCAGACACCAAACTGCCTCCTCTGGAAATTCCTTCCTGGAACTTGGATTTTTGATTTAGTGGAACTTTTGCATCCAGAGTGGAGCAAATAAGATTAACTGTGAGTGAATGAACTGACCACAATGTATTTTTCCCATATTTATTGTGCATTTTATGTCTATTTCCCTTCCTTTTTAGAAAGTGGCAAGCAATTAGAGGTTCTATACTTGGCTGTTGAAATGTGTGTCTGTCAGCGACCCACTAATCAACTGCACTGTGTGTGACCAAACCATTACATACAACATGTACACATCCTCTACTTATATTTGTTAAATATACTGTTTTTACAATCTTAAACCATTGACTTTTCCTGTCTTTTCGTTCTACTGATATTGTCTGTAAGGTCTGTAAACATCTTTAAACAGTTGGTTTTATATGTTTGAACACCGTAACGGCCCGTAAAGAAATAGACGGAAGGAGTTCATTTGGGAAAGCTTAATAGCTTTCAGCACTGGTAGAAACACAACACTGACCATGCCTGGCTTTGAGATAAGAGCTCGATACATGAGGCGATGAGAGAATATGTCTGGACAAATGAGGAAATGAAATATTGCTTTTGTAGCAACATAATGAACACATTTCATAATTTCTTCAGACAATCAGGCACATTGCCAGCATTAGCACATGTATTTTGATCCTATTCAAGCCACCTCTCAACTCTCAAAAGGGGATGTGACCAATAAATGTTATATCCGTATATAACAGTATATCTCCGTATGTCCATTATATCTATTAGAACTATGTAATAATAACACATTACATTTAAGTGCAATCATGACTATATGTCAAGTAAGCTAACCAATACCCCACTGCATCCTCTATGGGCCAATCAACCTCCCAAATACACCCCCTTGTTCAGGCATTTCCTCTGGCAGTAAATCCCTGACAGACAGACAGCTATAGGAAACACTCACTAACACTCACTAACCTGGTCATTGAAGTGTCCATGGTAGTTAATACCCCTGGTTTAACCTGATCATTGAAGTGTCCATGGTAGTTAATACCCCTGGTCTAACCTGATCATTGAAGTGGCCATGGTAGTTAATACCCCTGGTCTAACCTGGTCATTGAAGTATATATGGTAGTTAATTCCCCTGGTCATTGAAGTGTCTATGTTAGTTAATACCCCTGGTCATTGAAGTGTCTATGGTAGTTAATACCCCTGGTCTAACCTGGTCATTGAAGTATCTATGGTAAATAATTCCCCTGGTCATTGAAGTGTCTATGGTAGTTAATACCCCTGGTCTAACCTGGTCATTGAAGTGTCTATGGTAGTTAATACCCCTGGTCATTGAAGTGTCCATGGTAGTTAATACCCCTGGTCTAACCTGATCATTGAAGTGTCCATGGTAGTTAATACCCCTGGTCATTGAAGTGTCCATGGTAGTTAATACACCTGGTCTAACCTAGTCATTGAAGTGTCCATGGTAGTTAATACCCCTGGTCTAACCTGGTCATTGAAGAGTCCATGGTAGTTAATACCCCTGGTCTAACCTGATCATTGAAGTGTCCATGGTAGTTAATTCCCCTGGTCATTGAAGTGTCCATGGTAGTTAATACACCTGGTCTAACCTGGTCATTGAAGTGTCCATGGTAGTTAATACACCTGGTCTAACCTGGTCATTGAAGTGTCCATGGTAGTTAATACTCCTGGTTTAACCTGGTAATTGAAGTGTCCATGGTAGTTAATACCCCTGGTCTAACCTGGTCATTAAAGTGTCCATGGTAGTTAATACCCCTGGTCATTGAAGTGTCTATGGTAGTTAATACCCCTGGTCTAACCTGATCATTGAAGTGTCTATGGTAGTTAATACCCCTGGTCTAACCTGGTCATTGAAGTGTCCATGGTAGTTAATACCCCTGGTCATTGAAGTGTCTATGGTAGTTAATACCCCTGGTCTAACCTGGTCATTGAAGTGTCTATGGTAGTTAATACCCCTGGTCATTGAAGTGTCCATGGTAGTTAATACCCCTGGTCTAACCTGGTCATTGAAGTGTCTATGGTAGTTAATACCCCTGGTCTAACCTGATCATTGAAGTGTCCATGGTAGTTAATACCCCTGGTCTAACCTGGTCATTGAAGTGTCCATGGTAGTTAATACCCCTGGTCTAACCTGGTCATTGAAGTGTCCATGGTAGTTAATACCCCTGGTCTAACCTGATCATTGAAGTGTCCATGGTAGTTAATACCCCTGGTCTAACCTGGTCATTGAAGTATCTATGGTAGTTAATACCCCTGGTCTAACCTGGTCATTGAAGTGTCCATGGTAGTTAATACCCCTGGTCATTGAAGTGTCCATGGTAGTTAATACCCCTGGTCATTGAAGTGTCCATGGTAGTTAATACCCCTGGTCATTGAAGTGTCCATGGTAGTTAATACCCCTGGTCATTGAAGTGTCCATGGTAGTTAATACCCCTGGTCTAACCTGGTCATTGAAGTGTCTATGGTAGTTAATACACCTGGTCTAACCTGGTCATTGAAGTGTCCATGGTAGTTAATACCCCTGGTCTAACCTGGTCATTGAAGTGTCCATGGTAGTTAATACCCCTGGTCTAACCTGGTCATTGAAGTGTCCATGGTAGTTAATACCCCTGGTCTAACCTGGTCATTGAAGTGTCCATGGTAGTTAATACCCCTGGTCTAACCTGGTCATTGAAGTATATATGGTAGTTAATACCCCTGGTCTAACCTGGTCATTGAAGTGTCTATGGTAGTTAATACCCCTGGTCTAACCTGGTCATTGAAGTGTCCATGGTAGTTAATACCCCTGGTCATTGAAGTGTCCATGGTAGTTAATACTCCTGGTCTAACCTGGTCATTGAAGTGTCCATGGTAGTTAATACCCCTGGTCTAACCTGGTCATTGAAGTGTCCATGGTAGTTAATACCCCTGGTCATTGAAGTGTCCATGGTAGTTAATACCCCTGGTCTAACCTGGTCATTGAAGTGTCCATGGTAGTTAATACCCCTGGTCTAACCTGGTCATTGAAGTGTCCATGGTAGTTAATACCCCTGGTCATTGAAGTGTCTATGGTAGTTAATACACCTGGTCTAATCTGGTCATTGAAGTGTCTATGGTAGTTAATACCCCTGGTCATTGAAGTGTCTATGGTAGTTAATACCCCTGGTCTAACCTGGTCATTGAAGTGTCCATGGTAGTTAATACCCCTGGTCATTGAAGTGTCTATGGTAGTTAATACCCCTGGTCTAACCTGGTCATTGAAGTGTCCATGGTAGTTAATACACCTGGTCTAACCTGGTCATTGAAGTGTCTATGGTAGTTAATACCCCTGGTCATTGAAGTGTCCATGGTAGTTAATACCCCTGGTCTAACCTGGTCATTGAAGTGTCTATGGTAGTTAATACCCCTGGTCTAACCTGATCATTGAAGTGTCCATGGTAGTTAATACCCCTGGTCTAACCTGGTCATTGAAGTGTCCATGGTAGTTAATACCCCTGGTCTAACCTGGTCATTGAAGTGTCCATGGTAGTTAATACCCCTGGTCTAACCTGGTCATTGAGGTGTCTATGGTAGTTAATGTGTAGTGGCAGCAGTATAGAAACCAATAACCAATGGCTAGCACACCATTAATGGTACTTAGACTGACAGCCTGGCTCCACTGTGTTTACAGACCCAGAGCCCTCTATTTAGACACTATAGTAGCATGGTTGCCACAGTGACATGGGATTGATCAGTGGCAGGGGGCTGAAAAGAGACTGGTCTTTACAACTGGCAGATGTAGATGGACTGGCCGTATTCTACACCACCTGAGTGGTGTTAATGATAGTCAACTGAAAGTCCAGACAGTCTCAAATACCAGTTAGATTATATATAATATCTGAACAAGAGCTTCCTCAACAGGCTTGGAGCCCCACACATCCCCTTCAGCCAATCCGTCTGAACCAGTCTCTTGTAAAAGCCAGAGAAAGTTCCTTGTGGCAAGTGTTAGGAGGTGTCATCTCAGATGTTGAAGTGGTGTCGGGTTGAGTTTCCTCAGTGTGTTAGGAGGTGTCATCTCAAATGTTGAAGAGGTGTCGGGTTGAGTTTCCTCAGTGTGTTAGGAGGTGTCATCTCAAATGTTGAAGAGGTGTCGGGTTGAGTTTCCTCAGTTTGTTAGGAGGTGTCATCTCAGAGGTTGAAAAGGTGTCAGGTTGAGTTTCCTCAGTGTGTTAGTGCTGGTTCACATTAGTGGTTTGGTCAGGCCACCGCCACTACAGGCGTTAGATATTGTTCTTTCTAATCAGCACCCCTATCGGGTTTCTCTGTGGTGAAGCAAGGCGCCACAACCACGTACACACACACACACACACTTCATCCATCCCCTTCTCCAACGACCGCCGACTGGCTGGCTGTGTGTGGGTGTGTGTGATGATGAATGAGAATGTGTACGGCCCGAGGTCCTTTTCTCCATTCCTTTCTCCTCCAACAGGGTTTCTTGTAGGTGTCCTATTGAGCCGTGGTTTGAGGGTGGCTGGGTGGTTGAGTCTGGAGACAGTGATGGATGGGACCATGCGAGGCCCTGTTAGCGTACTGTTATTAATTACAGGCTAAGAGAACAGATGAGTGGGAGAAAGACCACCGAGCCAGAGAGAGACAAGTAGAGTTAATGATGACGGCCTCCCTTGACCACGCTGAGATGGGCCACTTCATTCTCTGACTGGGGGCTGGATTTAATGGGGTTAATGTTGAGGTTTACAGTTTGGGGGTAAATGTTGCTCCTAGAGAGGAAGCTGGTACATGGAAAATGTGATGCTTTGTTCTGCTGAGGCGTTTTGATGGATTTCAAATATGTATAATTATGAACGGGTCTTCTCCATAGACTGTCCCCAACCAGGAAGACATAAGGGTACAGAATCCTGAGACAAATGAAACATCAAAGGGCTAATAACTTCCACTAGCGCTTTCCACCCGAGGTCTGTCATACGGCTTGAGAAATAAAACTTGGGATCAACTAATCCTAACCCGAGCTTCATATCCATATCCTGGTTCATCCCTAACCTTAGCCTCAACCCTAATCTTAACCTTAGCTTCATATCCACATCCTGGTTCAAACCTAACCTTAGCCTCAACCCTAACCCTAACCCGAGCTTCATATCCATATCCTGGTTCATCCCTAACCTTAGCCTCACTCCTAATCCTAACCTTAGCTTCATATCCATATCCTGGTTCATCCCTAACCTTAGCCTCAACCCTAACCCTAACCCGAGCTTCATATCCATATCCTGGTTCAAACCTAACTTTGCCTCAATCCTAACCCTAACCCGAGCTTCATATCCATATCCTGGTTCAAACCTAACCTTAGCCTCAATCCTAACCCTAACCCTAGCTTCATATCCATATCGTGGTTCAAACCTAACCTTAGCCTCAATCCTAACCCTAACCCGAGCTTCATATCCATATCCTGGTTCATCCCTAACCTTAGCCTCAATCCTAATCCTAACCTTAGCTTCATATCCATATCCTGGTTCATCCCTAACCTTAGCCTCAATCCTAACCCTAACCCGAGCTTCATATCCATATCGTGGTTCAAACCTAACCTTAGCCTCAATCCTAACCCTAACCCGAGCTTCATATCCATATCCTGGTTCATCCCTAACCTTAGCCTCAACCCTAATCCTAACCTTAGCTTCATATCCATATCCTGGTTCATCCCTAACCTTAGCCTCAATCCTAACCCTAACCCGAGCTTCATATCCATATCCTGGTTCAAACCTAACCTTAGCCTCAACCCTAACCCTAACTCTAGCTTCATATCCATATCCTGGTTCACCCCTAACCTTAGCCTCAACCCTAATCCTAACCTTAACTTCATATCCATATCCTGGTTCAAACCTAACCTTAGCCTCAATCCTAATCCTAACCTTAACTTCATATCCATATCCTGGTTCATTCCTAACCTTAGCCTCAACCCTAATCCTAACCTTAACTTCATATCCATATCCTGGTTCAAACCTAACTTTAGCCTCAATCCTAATCCTAACCTTAACTTCATATCCTGGTTCAAACCTAACCTTAGCCTCAATCCTAACCCTAACCCTAGCTTCATATCCATATCCTGGTTCATCCCTAACCTTAGCCTCAATCCTAACCCTAACCCTAGCTTCATATCCATATCCTGGTTCATCCCTAACCTTAGCCTCAACCCTAACCCTAACCCTAGCTCTAACTGGTCATTTTATTCCTTGTGATAAACAACATTTATATTCCTGAGCTTAATTGCTTCTGGCTTTCTTTGCACATAACTGAAAGTTGAGCTCCTCTTAGCGATATGAATTGAATCTAGCCCTTACTGTAGGTCGTGTCTGTGATGAGATGGTTGAATGAGTGACACGTCACCAGACAATTACCTAAAATAGCTCACCAGTCTTTTTGTTACCGCGATCTTTCAGTGAACCTAAACTATCACCACAGGGGAACAACAAATACAAGGACTGAGAAAAAGATCATCGAAAATCACCTTAGGTTGCCATGGTTATACTGTGCTTTTTTTAAATGGTGAATTAACTACCCCAGAGACGACACTCCATATTACCACTCCCATATATCAAAATCATTTGTCTGAATCCACCCATTAAGACATGTGGTTGAGTGGATAGCATGTACATTTCAGTGTTGGGGTAATGATAATGATGGTGTTATTAATGTGTGGTATGCAATTGAATAGAAAATACCTGCATGCATACCAGCACAATGGGAAAGGAAATGATGCAAAATGCCAACAAAACAAGTATCCAGTTACACAGTATAATCAGATAAATAGTTTAGATTCTGTTTAATTCACCTCATACATTTTGTTTTGCTAAGTATACTTTTTGGGAACAGAATATCGTACCCAGAGAAGCATTAGAATTAAAGCAACATATTTTCTCAGAATCATAGACTGTTTCAGGATCAGTCTGTGGAGTGTTTGCACCACTGTCTGTTGTTTCCACTATTCCAGCTTGTTCAGTGTAATATAAGACTTTGGTCCCTCAACACCATGGTAGCCTATAGTTTTCATGTCATGGTTCAGGAAGAGTCTTACAGTGTTTAGTCAAATCAAATCAAATGTTATTTGTCACATGAATACAACAGGTGCAGACCTAACAGTGAAATGCTGAATACAACAGGTGTAGTAGACCTAACAGTGAAATGCTGAATACAACAGGTGTAGTAGACCTAACAGTGAAATGCTGAATACAACAGGTGTAGACCTAACAGTGAAATACTGAATCCAACAGGTGTAGTAGACCTTACAGTGAAATGCTGAATACAACAGGTGTAGTAGACCTAACAGTGAAATGCTGAATACAACAGGTGTAGTAGACCTTACAGTGAAATGCTGAATACAACAGGTGTAGTAGACCTAACAGTGAAATGCTGAATACAACAGGTGTAGTAGACCTTACAGTGAAATGCTGAATACAACAGGTGTAGTAGACCTAACAGTGAAATACTGAATACAACAGGTGTAGTAGACCTAACAGTGAAATGCTGAATACAACAGGTGTAGTAGACCTTACAGTGAAATGCTGAATATAACAGGTGTAGTAGACCTTACAGTGAAATGCTGAATATAACAGGTGTAGTAGACCTTACAGTGAAATGCTGAATACAACAAGTGTAGTAGACCTTACAGTGAAATGCTGAATACAACAAGTGTAGTAGACCTTACAGTGAAATGCTGAATACAACAGGTGTAGTAGACCTTACAGTGAAATGCTGAATACAACAGGTGTAGACCTAACAGTGAAATACTGAATCCAACAGGTGTAGACCTAACAGTGAAATGCTTACTTACAAGCCCTTAACCAACAATGCAGTTTTAAGAAAATAGAGTTAAGAAAATATTTACTAAGTAAACTAAAGTAAAAAAATCAAAAAATCCAAAAAGTAGCACGATAAAATAACAATAATGAGGCTATATCCAGGGGGTACAGGTACCGAGTCAATGTGCAGGGGTCCAGGTTAGTTAAGGTCATTTGTACATGTAGGTAAGGGTAAAATGACTATGCATAGATAACGAACAGTGTTGTGTCTTTGGCTATGCCGGATCAAGTGATATGACATGCTATTCTATAAAATCATTTATCTGTAATTAATATTACCTGATTGAGCTAATCATGTAAATGTAATTAACTAGAGAGTCGGGCACCACAAAATAATATTTATAGAGCTGTTATCTTCCGAATAAACTCTTAAAGACATAGTAATATTTTACATCAGTAGCAGTCAATATTAATCCTCACCTTAATTCAGTCTCATCTGAAAGTTGTAAATTATTGGTCATCTGCATGAACCCTGGCTAAGAATTTGAATCAGCAATAGAAAATTGGGTTTAATTATTTATTTACTAAATACCTAACTAATCACACAGAATTACACATACACATAATTAAATCATAACTTGATTAGAAATTACATCATAAAGGAAAACGTCCCTAGCAGGCGGAACAGATATGACAGCTTGTTACACAAAAGGGCTGGGTTTGAGTGAAAGAGCGGGAAGACTGAGGAGCAAAGGAAAGAAGCTGTGCTATCGTAAATACAGTATCATATGCATTCTAAATTACCACCCATTTGGAAAAGGAAAATGCAATAAATAATTACTCTGCGCTTTGGTAGGTTGGTGGTAGATGGAAGGCCGTGTTGCCCAACCGAGTCCTTTAAAGAATGTCTCTGGTTGTCAATTGGATACGTTGTAGTAACGTTGTTGGGTGATAGACGGGATACTGTCTGTTCTTTCCTTGCCCTCGTTTGCATCTGCTGTTGCTAACTCAACGGCTAGGAGGTATCACTTCTGTTGTGGATAAGAGTTCAAAGTTCATACCATTCGCAACCAAAGCTCACGTTTTGTAGTTATTATCTGAACCATTCTGACATAGGACCGTCGTCCTCACGTCCTCGGAACAGGAGGTTATATTGTCGTCAAGGGCTTATATAGGAAGGGAGAGGAGGGCGTGTTTGAAAAGTTTTATAGCCCATGTCCCTTCACAGGGGCCACTGATTGAGCAGAGGCCAATCTTATGAAAACCCAAATCTCACATTTTAGAAGCTAAAATCACATTTCATCCCAACACGAATAATTTCATATTCAAACATTTAAATTGAACAACAATTCCATGTGAATCCGATAACTCTGATGTGTAGACTTTTCACTGTAGAGTTTATGTCATCTTATCATTGATGAGAATGTCTCAGATGACAACCGAACTGACATCATATTCATTAAGTACCACCGCATAAGCTCAATTGGTCGGATTACCAGAATATAGTTCATTTCCCCCCCACCTTCTGATGTTCCCAGAATCTCTATGTTAACCAAGGGTTCTGCAAATGTATCCTCAGTAGGGTAGAAAGAGGAAAAAGGGGGGAAGAGGTATTTATGACTGTCATAAACCTAACCCCCAGGCCAACGTCATGACAACAGCGAGTAGCATCAGTGTGAAAACAAAGGTGTGTGGGGGGGGGGGGGGTCAATGCAAATAGTCTGGGTGGCCATTTGATTCATTGTTCAGCAATCTTATGGCTTGGGGGTAGAAGATGTAAAGGAGCCTTTTGGACCTAAAGTTGGCACTCCGCTACCATTTCTCTTGCGGTAGTCTGGGCGGCCAGGTCGCAGTTGTATATGAGAACTTGTTCTCAACTGGCCTACCTGGTTAAATAAAGGTGAAAAAAATAAATAAAAGTACAGTCTCAGACTTGGGTGATTGGAGTCTTTGACAATTTGTTGGGCCTTCCTCTGACACCACCCAGTATAGAGGTCCTGGATGTCAGGAAGCTTGGCCCCAGTAATGTATTAGGCCATACGCACACCCTCTGTAGCGCCTTACGGTCGGATGCTGAGCAGTTGCCATACCAGGCAATGATGCAACCAGTCAGGATGCTCTCGATGGTGCAGCTGTAGAACGTTTTGAGGATCTGGGGATCCATGACAAATCTTTTCAGTCTCCTGAGGGGGAAAAGGCGTTGTCGTGCCCTCTTCCCAACTTTCTTGGTGTGTTTGGACCATGATAGTTTGTTGGTGATGTGCACACAAAGGAACTTTAAACACTCGACCCACTCCACTACAGCCCCATCGATGTGAATGGGGGCATGTTTTCTCACGTAGAGGGAGAGGTTGTTGTCCTGGCAGCACACTGCCAAGTCTCAGAACTCCTCCCTATAGGCTGTCTCATCGTTGTCAGTGACCAGGCCTACTACCATTGGGTCATCAGCAAACTTAATGATGGTGTTTGGAGTGGTGCTTGGCCACACAGTCGTGGGTGAACAGGGAGTACA
Organism: Oncorhynchus mykiss; assembly: GCF_057628025.1. Lineage (NCBI taxonomy): Eukaryota > Metazoa > Chordata > Actinopteri > Salmoniformes > Salmonidae > Oncorhynchus > Oncorhynchus mykiss. Next base: position 18,890,831 of record NC_143039.1, read on the forward strand.
GGACGGGACTAAGCATGCACCCCTGAGGGGCCCAGTGTTGAGGATCAGCGTGGCAGATATGTTGTTACCTTAGTCTTATTCCTGTATTGACGCTTTGCCTGTTTGATGGTTTGTCTGAGGGCATAGTGGGATTACTTATAAGTGTCCGGATTCGTGTCCCGCTTCTTGAAAGTGGCAGCTCTAGCCTTTAGCTCAGTGCGGATGTTGCCTGTAATCCATGGCTTCTGGTTGGGATGTGTACGCACGGTCACTGTTGGGAAGACATCGTCGATGCACTTACTGTGACTGAGGTGGTATACTCCTCAATGCCATTGGATGAATCCCAGAGCATATTCCAGTCTGTGCTAGCGAAACAGCATAGCATCTGTCGTGTAGCGTAGCATCTGCACCATCTGACCACTTCCGTATTGAGTAAGTCACTGGTACTTCCTGCTTTAGTTTTCGCTTGTAAACAGGAATCAGGAGGATAAAATTATGGTCAGATTTGCCAAATGAAGGGTGAGGGAGAGCTTTGTGCGTGCATCTGTGTGTGGAGTAAAGGTGTAGTGTTTTTTTTCTCTGGTTGCACATGTGACATGCTGGTCGAAATTAGGTAAAACTGATTTAAGTTTGCCTGCATTAAAGTTCCCGGCCACTAGGAGCGTCGCTTCTAGATGAGCATTTTCTTGTTTGCTTATGGCCTCATACAGCTCGTTGAGTGCAGTCTTAGTGCCAGCGTTGGTTTGTGGTGGTAAATAGACGGCCACGGAAAATATAGATGCAAACTCTCTTGGTAATAGTGTGATCTACAGCTTATCATGAGGTACTCTATCTCAGGCGAGAAATACCTCGAGACCTTAATATTAGACATCGCGCACCAGCTGTTATTGACAAATAGACACACACCCCCATCCCTCGTCTTACCGGACGTACCTGTTCTGTCCTGCCGATGCAAGGAAAACCCAGCCAACTGTATATTATCCATGTTGTAGTTCAGCCACAACTCGGTGAAACATAAAATATTACAGTTTTTAATGTCCCATTGGTAGGATATTGTCGAACGGAGCTCATCCAGTTCATTCTCCAGTGATTGCACGTTGGCCAATAGAACGGATGGTAGAGGCGGGTTACCCACTCACAGACTAATTCTCACAAGGCACCCTGATCTGCGCCCCCTGTATCTCCTTCTTTTCTTCATGGGGATTTGGGGCTTGTCCGGGAGCAGCATTATATCCTTCGAGTCAGAATCACTAAAGAAAAAATATTTGTCCAGTTCGAGGTGAGTAATCGCTGTTCTGATATCCAGAAGCTCTTTTCAGCCATAAGAGATGGTAGCATCAACATTATGGGCAAAATAAGTTACAAACAACGTGAAAAAACACACAAAATAGCACAGTTGGGTAGTTCCCAGTCATATCTCACTAGATACCAAAGCAAGGACGCGCATTCAGACACATACCAGTATTCAGGAAAATAATTTAAGGCCAGTTATCTGATCAACCTTACCCCACAGTCAGCTGAAAAATGCCTGTGATGAGAAGAGAATGAATAGGAACGATGCCCATCCATGTTTTAGCACCAGGATGCTGTTTGTTTTGGCAGTCTGACAGACAGACTGTGGAATGCAGAATGCTGTGTTTCCTCTGGGCCATTTCCATCATATAAAGAAAGACTACAAGATACAGCCCATCTCCAGGGTGTAGTGTCATGACAACGCTGCCTCGAAGCATTCAGTAAATAGAGGTGTCATTTGTCAATCTGAGTCACACCATCACAAAACAGATATCATGTTTGAGATATAATTTGTCTCTATGTGACAGGAAGCCACAATGGAAGTCGGACCCCAGTTCAATTCCACATCATAATGTCGCTTTCCCCGGGTCTATGAGTGACCCTGGTGAGTGACAGGGTTCAGGACCCCCAAACAAACACGCACACGCACACACAAACACACACACACACACTGCCGTCAGCTGGCCTTGTGTGCTCAACAGCCCCTCGCTCTAAATAAATGAGCCACTGAGTTCATCACACTACAGAGGCCCTCAGACAGGATGAGGAAGCTAAGACCATTTGATGCATTTGCCTATAATATCTCATGATTCACTGCAGCTGTCTCCTCCCTTGTAGATCTTTAATTCCTCTTTTTGTCCATTTAATAAGGGATACACTCATTCATACATCTTCAGTAGTAAGACTCGTGCAGGTGTGCTGGAGACATTCCCAAAAACAGATTGCTAGCCTAAGTTGAACCTTTTTATTGAAAATGAAGTCACTGTTTCGGTCTAATCAGCATGAAAGGCTTTAACTGAGGTTGGTAGACCAAAACATAACTCAAATGATTTTATGCCATACACATACATTAGCAAATGCTTTCCAACAGATGTTCAATAGGACCTGTTTAAAGTTATCGTACTTTCCCAGCGGTGAGGTTTCTCTATCTTATACATGTCATAGGATAGATGGGAGTCCTGCGGTAATTACTACTAACCATTCATAAAAACAAAAACAAAAAGAGAGCAGCGAGGCAGAACTAAGACAAACCGCTGGCCAGCCAAGGTTTCGTGAACATGGCATGTTACTTAACGATGGCGTGCTTCGTTTGCCAACACTGACATGCCCACATTTCACAGGCTCATCCGTCAAACTAAACTCTACCCTTTAAAGTGAACAAGTGAAGGGAGAAATATTAAGTGCATCTCTCCCTTCTTCTTCACAGAGGGCACGCCAAAACATAGAATAACTGTCTACGATTTACAAGAATAGGAGCATGATTATTTTGAGGGAGCTGAAGTAGTAGGTCTACTGGAGCAACCAGTAAAAGACATCTGGCCTCGGCCAATGAGAGCTCTTAAACACTGTCGTCCTGGAGACATTTAGTCTAGGGCTCCATGCTGGAAGGGGAGGTCAGTGAAGCATGTTGTCAGGTTTGACCCCAATGGCATTTCCTATTGGCCAAGGTCAGGATTCTGGAATGTGTGGAGCCGGTGCCCTCTTTGTTTCACACCTGCTCTCGGTTAACATGACCTCTGTGGATCTAAAGGTTAACTGCATGCCCCTTTCTTAAATAGTTATGTGGTTTTTAGAGCAAGTGGCTTGTTTTGGGTGTGTGGGCGTGTACATTGTAAGATGCATTCTGGGTAAGAGCGCATACTATGACTAAAATGTAAATGTAAGATCGCCTTTATTCAGTTCTACATCAGTGTTATATTTCCTTGTTATGCATTACGAATGTACATTTAGAGATTCATGCCTAAATAAAGGCTGATATAAGGTGCTATGAGCTGTTATGAATGCTTATAACAGGTCTTAGAATACATTATGATCTGATGGAAGGCTTTGTAATGGTTTATTGGGGGATCATTTGAATGATGTGATTGGTATAGATCCAGCTCATACACCCTTGACGTATGTTTCTGGAACTAGTTGAAGGAACCCCGTGACAGTCAATCATGCCTGATGATTTTCAGTCCTAGTTGAAGGAACCCCGTGACAGTCCATCATGCCTGATGATTTTCAGTCCTAGTTGAAAGGGTTACAGTGCTGATAAAACTCAAACACAGATTGAGTAAGGAATGTCTGTCATATAAAACAGGGTTTGTTTTTAGAAGATATTTCTATTCAGGCTTTTTCCCTGGCAGTCGTTTCCCAGTCTGCATCAGAAGGAACTTACCAGGGAAGGATTGTTTCAATTAAATTGACATTTAACTTCAGCGATTTAATCTTGGAACACTGACGTACCCTTTATTTACTGATTAATGGTACATATTGTCGGAACTCTGGGACATCTATTTTGATATGTCACGTCTCACTCTCACAGCATATTTAACTCTTTCACCAGTATACATTTAAGTTTCCGCTCTCAGAGAGAAGACTGTAAATGTGAACTCCTTTTCTGGCCAAAGCTGTGTGAGCGATCTTAGTCGGACTGTCAAATTCACCTTGTACATAACACAAACTGCTCATGCTAAAAGCAACAATGAAAATGGAGACCTAACTCATCAACATGCCATGCATACTTTTGAGGTCAGGGGTCAAGGGATGTTCACTTCTGTGAGTATAGATTACTTGTCGTCATGGTGACATATTATGGCATTCCTGCACGCCATAGCTCGGGGTGATTGGAAATGCAAGAAGGTATGAAGAGGTCCATTTCTCAGTCTCAGATGGGTAGTCTTTGTCCCAGGCCCATTCTCTTCTTTTGATTCCATTCAGACTTCGACATGCTTTGGAAACTCTATCCAGCATTGGATGACAGGGGATGACAAGGGATGACAAGGCAATATAAAAGATATCCAGTTTTCATGTCAAAAGAGATTTTTTTTTTTCAACTTCCATTTCCCCCAATAATGACTCAATGTTGTAGGCTATATTCAGTCAGTTCTGTAGGCTATATTCAGTCAGTTCTGTAGGCTATATCCAGTTAGTTATGTAGGCTATATTCAGTTAGTTATGTGGCTATATTCAGTTAGTTATGTAGGCTATATTCAGTTAGTTATGTAGGCTATATTCAGTTAGTTATGTATGCTATATTCAGTTAGTTATGTAGGCTATATTCAGTTAGTTATGTGGCTATACTCAGTTAGTTATGTATGCTATATTCAGTTAGTTATGTAGACTATATTCAGTTAGTTATGTAGGCTATATTCAGTTAGTTATGTATGCTATATTCAGTTAGTTATGTAGGCTATATTCAGTTAGTTATGTAGGCTATATTCAGTTAGTTATGTGGCTATATTCAGTTAGTTATGTAGGCTATATTCAGTTAGTTATGTAGGCTATATTCAGTTAGTTATGTGGCTATATTCAGTTAGTTATGTGGCTATATTCAGTTAGTTATGTAGGCTATATTCAGTTAGTTATGTAGACTATATCCAGTTAGTTATTTAGGCTATATTCAGTTAGTTATGTATGCTATATTCAGTTAGTTATGTAGACTATATCCAGTTAGTTATTTAGGCTATATTCAGTTAGTGATGTATGCTATATTCAGTTAGTTATGTAGGCTATATTCAGTTAGTTATGTGGCTATATTCAGTTAGTTATGTAGGCTATATTCAGTTAGTTATGTATGCTATATTCAGTTAGTTATGTAGGCTATATTCAGTTAGTTATGTGGGCTATATTCAGTTAGTTATGTGGCTATATTCAGTTAGTTATGTAGGCTATATTCAGTTAGTTATGTATGCTATATTCAGTTAGTTATGTAGGCTATATTCAGTTAGTTATGTGGGCTATATTCAGTTAGTTATGTAGGCTATATTCAGTTAGTTATGTAGGCTATATTCAGTTAGTTATGTGGCTATATTCAGTTAGTTATGTAGGCTATATTCAGTTAGTTATGTAGGCTATATTCAGTTAGTTATGTAGGCTATATTCAGTTAGTTATGTGGCTATATTCAGTTAGTTATGTAGGCTATATTCAGTTAGTTATGTGGCTATATTCAGTTAGTTATGTAGGCTATATTCAGTTAGTTATGTAGGCTATATTCAGTTAGTTATGTAGGCTATATCCAGTTAGTTATTTAGGCTATATTCAGTTAGTTATGTAGGCTATATTCAGTTAGTTATGTGGCTATATTCAGCTGTTTATGTAGGCTATATTCAGTTAGTTATGTAGGCTATATCCAGTTAGTTATTTAGGCTATAATCAGTTAGTTATGTAGGCTATATTCAGTTAGTTATGTAGACTATATTCAGTTAGTTATGTAGGCTATATTCAGTTAGTTACTTAGGCTATATTCAGTTAGTTATGTAGGCTATATCCAGTTAGTTATTTAGGCTATAATCACTTAGTTATGTAGGCTATATTCAGTTAGTTATGTAGACTATATTCAGTTAGTTATGTAGGCTATATTCAGTTAGTTACTTAGGCTATATTCAGTTAGTTATGTAGGCTATATTCAGTTAGTTATGTAGGCTATATTCAGTTAGTTATTTAGGCTATATTCAGTTAGTTATGTAGGCTATATTCAGTTAGTTATGTAGGCTATATTCAGCTGTTTATGTAGGCTATATTCAGTTAGTTATGTAGACTATATTCAGTTAGTTATGTGGCTATATTCAGTTAGTTATGTAGGCTATATTCAGTTAGTTATGTAGGCTATATCCAGTTAGTTATGTGGCTATATCCAGTTAGTTATGTAGGCTATATTCAGTTAGTTATGTAGGTTATATTCAGTTAGTTATGTAGGCTATATTCAGTTAGTTATGTAGGCTATATTCAGCTGTTTATGTAGGCTATATTCAGTTAGTTATGTAGGCTATATTCAGTTAGTTATGTAGGCTATATTCAGTTAGTTATGTGGGCTATATCCAGTTAGTTATGTAGGCTATATTCAGTTAGTTATGTAGACTATATTCAGTTAGTTATGTAGGCTATATTCAGTTAGTTATGTAGGCTATATTCAGTTAGTTATTTAGGCTATATTCAGTTAGTTATGTAGGCTATATTCAGTTAGTTATGTAGGCTATATCCAGTTAGTTATGTAGGCTATATTCAGTTAGTTATGTAGGATATATCCAGTTAGTTATGTAGGCTATATCCAGTTAGTTATGTAGGCTATATCTAGGAAGTTATGTAGGCTATATTCAGTTAGTTATGTAGGCTATATCCAGTTAGTTATGTAGGCTATATTCAGTTAGTTATGTAGACTATATTCAGTTAGTTATGTAGGCTATATTCAGTTAGTTATGTAGGCTATATTCAGTTAGTTATTTAGGCTATATTCAGTTAGTTATGTAGGCTATATTCAGTTAGTTATGTAGGCTATATCCAGTTAGTTATGTAGGCTATATTCAGTTAGTTATGTAGGATATATCCAGTTAGTTATGTAGGCTATATCCAGTTAGTTATGTAGGCTATATCTAGGAAGTTATGTAGGCTATATTCAGTTAGTTATGTAGGCTATATCCAGTTAGTTATGTAGGTTATATTCAGTTAGTTATATAGGCTATATTCAGTTAGTTATGTGGCTATATCCAGTTAGTTATGTGGCTATATTCAGTTAGTTATGTATGCTATATTCAGTTAGTTATGTAGGCTATATTCAGTTAGTTACAGTGCCTTGCGAAAGTATTCGGCCCCCTTGAACTTTGCGACCTTTTGCCACATTTCAGGCTTCAAACATAAAGATATGAAACTGTATTTTTTTGTGAAGAAACAACAACAAGTGGGACACAATCATGAAGTGGAACGACATTTATTGGATATTTCAAACTTTTTTAACAAATCAAAAACTGAAAAATTGGGCCTGCAAAATTATTCAGCCCTTTTACTTTCAGTGCAGCAAACTCTCTCCAGAAGTTCAGTGAGGATCTCTGAATGATCCAATGTTGACCTAAATGACTAATGATGATAAATACAATCCACCTGTGTGTAATCAAGTCTCCGTATAAATGCACCTGCACTGTGATAGTCTCAGAGGTCCGTTAAAAGCGCAGAGAGCATCATGAAGAACAAGGAACACACCAGGCAGGTCCGAGATACTGTTGTGAAGAAGTTTAAAGCCGGATTTGGATACAAAAAGATTTCCCAAGCTTTAAACATCCCAAGGAGCACTGTGCAAGCGATAATATTGAAATGGAAGGAGCATCAGACCACTGCAAATCTACCAAGACCTGGCCGTCCCTCTAAACTTTCAGCTCATCCAGAGTGGAGAAGGAGAAGACTGATCAGAGATGCAGCCAAGAGGCCCATGATCACTCTGGATGAACTGCAGAGATCTACATCTGACGTGGGAGACTCTGTCCATAGGACAACAATCAGTCGTATATTGCACAAATCTGGCCTTTATGGAAGAGTGGCAAGAAGAAAGCCATTTCTTAAAGATATCCATAAAAAGTGTTGTTTAAAGTTTGCCACAAGCCACCTGGGAGACACACCAAACATGTGGAAGAAGGTGCTCTGGTCAGATGAAACCAAAATGGAACTTTTTGGCAACAATGCAAAACGTTATGTTTGGCGTAAAAGCAACACCGCTCATCACCCTGAACATACCATCCCCACTGTCAAACATGGTGGTGGCAGCATCATGGTTTGGGCCTGCTTTTCTTCAGCAGGGACAGGGAAGATGGTTAAAATTGATGGGAAGATGGATGGAGCCAAATACAGGACCATTCTGGAAGAAAACCTGATGGAGTCTACAAAAGACCTGAGACTGGGACGGAGATTTGTCTTTCAACAAGACAATGATCCAAAACATAAAGCAAAATCTACAATGGAATGGTTCAAAAATAAACATATCCAGGTGTTAGAATGGCCAAGTCAAAGTCCAGACCTGAATCCAATCGAGAATCTGTGGAAAGAACTGAAAACTGCTGTTCACAAATGCTCTCCATCCAACCTCACTGAGCTCGAGCTGCAAGGAGGAATGGGACAAAATTTCAGTCTCTCGATGTGCAAAACTGATAGAGGCATACCCCAAGCGACTAACAGCTTTAATCGCAGCAAAAGGTGGCGCTACAAAGTATTAACTTAAGGGGGCTGAATAATTTTGCACGCCCAATTTTTCAGTTTTTGATTTGTTAGAAAAGTTTGAAATATCCAATAAATGTCGTTCCACTTCATGATTGTGTCCCACTTGTTGTTGATTCTTCACAAAAAAAATACAGTTTTATATCTTTATGTTTGAAGCCTGAAATGTGGCAAGGTCGCAAAGTTCAAGGGGGCCGAATGTGGCTATATTCAGTTAGTTATGTATGCTATATTCAGTTAGTTATGTAGGCTATATTCAGTTAGTTATGTAGGCTATATTCAGTTAGTGATGTAGGCTATATTCAGTTAGTTATGTGGCTATATTCAGTTAGTTATGTAGGCTATATCCAGTTAGTTATGTAGGCTATATTCAGTTAGTTATGTAGGCTATATTCAGTTAGTTATGTAGGCTATATTCAGTTAGTTATGTGGGCTATATTCAGTTAGTTATTTAGGCTATATTCAGTTAGTTATGTGGCTATATTCAGTTAGTTATGTATGCTATATTCAGTTTGTTATGTAGGCTATATTCAGTTAGTTATGTGGCTATATTCAGTTAGTTATGTAGACTATATCCAGTTAGTTATGTGGCTATATTCAGTTAGTTATGTATGCTATATTCAGTTAGTTATGTAGGCTATATCCAGTTAGTTATGTGGCTATATTCAGTTAGTTATGTAGGCTATATTCAGTTAGTTATGTAGGCTATATTCAGTTAGTTATGTAGGCTATATTCAGTTAGTTATGTAGGCTATATTCAGTTAGTTATGTAGACTATATCCAGTTAGTTATGTGGCTATATTCAGTTAGTTATGTATGCTATATTCAGTTAGTTATGTAGGCTATATCCAGTTAGTTATGTGGCTATATTCAGTTAGTTATGTAGGCTATATTCAGTTAGTTATGTAGGCTATATTCAGTTAGTTATGTAGGCTATATTCAGTTAGTTATGTAGGCTATATTCAGTTAGTTATGTGGCTATATTCAGTTAGTTATGTAGGCTATATTCAGTTAGTTATGTATGCTATATTCAGTTAGTTATGTAGGCTATATCCAGTTAGTTATGTATGCTATATCCAGTTAGTTATGTAGGCTATATTCAGTTAGTTATGTAGGCTATATTCAGTTAGTTATGTGGCTATATTCAGTTAGTTATGTAGGCTATATTCAGTTAGTTATGTATGCTATATTCAGTTAGTTATGTAGGCTATATTCAGTTCTGTGGCTATATTCAGTTAGTTATGTGGCTATATTCAGTTAGTTATGTAGGCTATATTCAGTTAGTTATGTAGGCTATATTCAGTTAGTTATGTGGCTATATTCAGTTAGTTATGTGGCTATATTCAGTTAGTTATGTATGCTATATCCAGTTAGTTATGTGGCTATATTCAGTTAGTTATGTAGGCTATATTCAGTTAGTTATGTGGCTATATCCAGTTAGTTATGTGGCTATATCCAGTTAGTTATGTGGCTATATCCAGTTAGTTATGTAGGCTATATTCAGTTAGTTATGTGGCTATATCCAGTTAGTTATGTAGGCTATATTCAGTTAGTTATGTGGCTATATCCAGTTAGTTATGTGGCTATATTCAGTTAGTTATGTAGGCTATATTCAGTTAGTTATGTGGCTATATTCAGTTAGTTATGTGGCTATATTCAGTTAGTTATGTATGCTATATCCAGTTAGTTATGTAGGCTATATTCAGTTAGTTATGTAGGCTATATTCAGTTAGTTATGTATGCTATATTCAGTTAGTTATGTAGGCTATATCCAGTTAGTTATGTATGCTATATCCAGTTAGTTATGTAGGCTATATTCAGTTAGTTATGTAGGCTATATTCAGTTAGTTATGTGGCTATATCCAGTTAGTTATGTGGCTATATTCAGTTAGTTATGTATGCTATATTCAGTTAGTTATGTAGGCTATATTCAGTTAGTTATGTGGCTATATTCAGTTAGTTATGTAGGCTATATTCAGTTAGTTATGTAGGCTATATTCAGTTAGTTATGTAGGCTATATTCAGTTAGTTATGTGGCTATATTCAGTTAGTTATGTGGCTATATCCAGTTAGTTATTTGGCTATATTCAGTTAGTTATGTAGGCTATATTCAGTTAGTTATGTAGGCTATATCCAGTTAGTTATGTATGCTATATTCAGTTAGTTATGTAGGCTATATTCAGTTAGTTATGTGGGCTATATTCAGTTAGTTATGTGGCTATATTCAGTTAGTTATGTAGGCTATATTCAGTTAGTTATGTGGCTATATTCAGTTAGTTATGTATGCTATATTCAGTTAGTTATGTAGGCTATATTCAGTTAGTTATGTGGCTATATTCAGTTAGTTATGTAGGCTATATTCAGTTAGTTATGTAGGCTATATTCAGTTAGTTATGTAGGCTATATTCAGTTAGTTATGTGGGCTATATTCAGTTAGTTATGTGGCTATATTCAGTTAGTTATGTGGCTATATTCAGTTAGTTATGTAGGCTATATTCAGTTAGTTATGTAGGCTATATTCAGTTAGTTATGTAGGCTATATTCAGTTAGTTATGTAGGCTATATTCAGTTAGTTATGTGGCTATATTCAGTTAGTTATGTAGGCTATATTCAGTTAGTTATGTGGCTATATCCAGTTAGTTATGTAGACTATATCCAGTTAGTTATGTGGCTATATTCAGTTAGTTATGTAGGCTATATCCAGTTAGTTATGTAGGCTATATTCAGTTAGTTATGTAGGCTATATTCAGTTAGTTATGTAGGCTATATCCAGTTAGTTATGTAGGCTATATTCAGTTAGTTATGTAGGCTATATTCAGTTAGTTATGTAGGCTATATTCAGTTAGTTATGTGGCTATATTCAGTTAGTTATGTAGGCTATATTCAGTTAGTTATGTAGGCTATATTCAGTTAGTTATGTGGCTATATCCAGTTAGTTATGTGGCTATATTCAGTTAGTTATGTGGCTATATCCAGTTAGTTATGTGGCTATATTCAGTTAGTTATGTAGGCTATATTCAGTTAGTTATGTAGGCTATATCCAGTTAGTTATGTATGCTATATTCAGTTAGTTATGTAGGCTATATTCAGTTAGTTATGTGGGCTATATTCAGTTAGTTATGTGGCTATATTCAGTTAGTTATGTAGGCTATATTCAGTTAGTTATGTGGCTATATTCAGTTAGTTATGTATGCTATATTCAGTTAGTTATGTAGGCTATATTCAGTTAGTTATGTGGCTATATTCAGTTAGTTATGTAGGCTATATTCAGTTAGTTATGTAGGCTATATTCAGTTAGTTATGTAGGCTATATTCAGTTAGTTATGTGGGCTATATTCAGTTAGTTATGTGGCTATATTCAGTTAGTTATGTGGCTATATTCAGTTAGTTATGTAGGCTATATTCAGTTAGTTATGTAGGCTATATTCAGTTAGTTATGTAGGCTATATTCAGTTAGTTATGTAGGCTATATTCAGTTAGTTATGTGGCTATATTCAGTTAGTTATGTAGGCTATATTCAGTTAGTTATGTGGCTATATCCAGTTAGTTATGTAGACTATATCCAGTTAGTTATGTGGCTATATTCAGTTAGTTATGTAGGCTATATCCAGTTAGTTATGTAGGCTATATTCAGTTAGTTATGTAGGCTATATTCAGTTAGTTATGTAGGCTATATCCAGTTAGTTATGTAGGCTATATTCAGTTAGTTATGTAGGCTATATTCAGTTAGTTATGTAGGCTATATTCAGTTAGTTATGTGGCTATATTCAGTTAGTTATGTAGGCTATATTCAGTTAGTTATGTAGGCTATATTCAGTTAGTTATGTGGCTATATCCAGTTAGTTATGTGGCTATATTCAGTTAGTTATGTAGGCTATATTCAGTTAGTTATGTGGCTATATTCAGTTAGTTATGTAGGCTATATTCAGTTAGTTATGTAGACTATATTCAGTTAGTTATGTAGACTATATTCAGTTAGTTATGTGGCTATATCCAGTTAGTTATGTGGCTATATTCAGTTAGTTATGTGGCTATATTCAGTTAGTTATGTAGGCTATATTCAGTTAGTTATGTGGCTATATTCAGTTAGTTATGTGGCTATATTCAGTTAGTTATGTGGCTATATTCAGTTAGTTATGTGGCTATATCCAGTTAGTTATGTAGGCTATATTCAGTTAGTTATGTGGCTATATTCAGTTAGTTATGTAGACTATATTCAGTTAGTTATGTGGCTATATCCAGTTAGTTATGTGGCTATATTCAGTTAGTTATGTGGCTATATCCAGTTAGTTATGTAGGCTATATTCAGTTAGTTATGTGGCTATATCCAGTTAGTTATGTGGCTATATTCAGTTAGTTATGTAGGCTATATTCAGTTAGTTATGTAGGCTATATTCAGTTAGTTATGTAGGCTATATCCAGTTAGTTATGTGGCTATATTCAGTTAGTTATGTGGCTATATTCAGTTAGTTATGTGGCTATATCCAGTTAGTTATGTAGGCTATATTCAGTTAGTTATGTGGCTATATTCAGTTAGTTATGTAGACTATATTCAGTTAGTTATGTGGCTATATCCAGTTAGTTATGTGGCTATATTCAGTTAGTTATGTAGGCTATATTCAGTTAGTTATGTAGGCTATATTCAGTTAGTTATGTAGGCTATATTCAGTTAGTTATGTGGCTATATTCAGTTAGTTATGTAGACTATATTCAGTTAGTTATGTAGGCTATATTCAGTTAGTTATGTAGGCTATATTCAGTTAGTTATGTAGGCTATATTCAGTTAGTTATGTAGGCTATATTCAGTTAGTTATGTAGACTATATTCAGTTAGTTATTTAAAACGTAGCTTTTATTTTCAGGACTTCTGCCGAATATGGTCCCTCTTCTGATTCGGCGGTGTTCGGTGGTCAACTACCTTCTAGTCTTCGCTGATCCACTTTTCATTTTCCATTGGTTTTGTCTTGTCCTCCATCACACCTGGTTCCAATTCTAGCAATTACATGTTGTGTATTTAACCCTCTGTTTCCCCCTCATGTCCTTGTCGGTTGTTGTTTTCTTGTTGTGCTTTTACACGGTATGCTGATATTCACCGGGTTTTGTTTGACCCATTTATTGTATTGTTCTGTTGACGGTGGTTTATGGATATTAAACGACACCGTTGTAAATCGGTTTTTACTCTCCTGCGCCTGACTTCTCTGCCGCCTGTACGCACCTCACTACATTTATACTTTTCTTACTTTCTTTTGCAAGGCTAGTGCTAGATCAGTGTGTGATTCCAACACCAGATCTCCAGGTAGTCTCCTCATTTCTCCTCTTCTGAAAGGAAAGTGTGCTGGTCTGGAGGAGGTATGGCTTCCCTTGAAACAACATGCCAAGGACAGAAGCACAGCCTGTGTGGGCTCAAGTCCCTTATCCCAACAGCACCGTCAGTGGGAATGCAGGCGCCTGCGGTGGGACTGTGCTAAGTATAATAGGATTTTCATGTTTCACCATGGTAGAGAGAGAGAGAGAGAGAGTCCACCTTTCTTTCAACCCAGAAGGGGCCCTACTCCTGACAAGAACTGCAATGGGAATCATTTTGGTGCTTCTTTTGGGGTTTTGGAGGGATGGTTTCGTATAGGTTTTACAGTGTTTGCAGATTGCTTCCACACTGAAAGTGAATGCTGAGACTAAAGCGTCAAAACCTTCACTTTTGGAACCCTGCCTTAAACAGAGGCACCAATTGTACAAATGCTTTGTGCTTTGTTTGCACTTTGTTTGCAATTGTGCAACACACTTACTACACACTGTTTCTTAATTTAGACACTTTGTTCAAGAATGACATTTCTTGCAATCATTGGGAAAACACTTCTATTCAAAATGCAAAACATACCTGAAATGTGCAACACACACACACACACACACACACACACACACACACATGAAAACACCTACAGTAGTTGAACACCAATTAGTCTGAGCCTCAGCACTACAAATAGACCTACGGTAAGCTCACCTCTTTTGTGAGAACTTTGCAAACATGGAGGCAGCGATAGTGAGAGGAAGAGGAAGTGGACGAGGACAAATAAGGGGACCAGGCAATAGACAGAGGCATATTTCCAACAACATTAGGGCCACTTTAGTGGACCATGTCATAAATCAAGGCCTGACGATGAGGGAGGCTGGGCAGAGAGTCCACGGTAGCATCCATAATACGGACATTTAGACTGGAGAACAGGTATGTCTACACTAGGCTGTTCCTATGCAATTGTTGTACATCATTCTGCATCACAGTACAATGTAGTCCTACATTATTAGGTCTATGCTCCTCAGTGAACAAAAACAATAGGTAGAGTGCTGTGAAGTACATGTAATACAGTTTTGATGGTACTGTGTACAGTATGACAGTACAGTATGTATGTTGTCTGTATGGGAACATGCCTTGCCTGTAGCTTGTAGTTTTGACTGAATGTGTCTGTCCCAACCCACCCTTCACCCCCACCCTCATCCTTGTGTGAAAATGTAGACATTGTAGTCCTGTGTTTTGAGTTACGCCATATTCACGGTACAGTGTCTGCATTTTCTGTTACAGAGAGTCCTGGACTTTGATGCAGCTGCACAGCCTCATGAGTTCTTTTTCATTGATGAAGCTGGATTCTATCTAAAACCAGGCGTCAGGGCCGACATGTTACAGGACAAAGAGCCGTTGTGAATGTCCCTGGGCAGCACAGGGAAATATCACCTTGTGGGCCGCCATTAGTCTGCAAGGAGTTCTCCATCACCATGCCACCCTCGGTCCCTACAATACTACACACATAATCATATTTCTGGATGCACTACATAATGCAGTTGTACAGGACGGACCAGAGCAGCCCAGGTTGTTGTCATCTGGGACAATGTTAGTTTCCACCGAGCTGCTCTGGTCAGGGACTGGTTCACCAACCACAATAACTTCACAGTTGTGTACTTGCCCCCTTTACTCCCCATTTCTCAGTCAGATTGAGGAATTATTTTAGTTGGAAAGTGTATGACCGCCAACCACATGCCTGCCTGCCTCTTCTGCAAGCAATGGAAGAGGCTTACGTAGTTATTGAGGTGGTGTCAGTCCAGGGTTGGACGCAAGGCAATATTTTCCCCGTTGCCTAACCAGGGATGACATTGCTTGTGATGAGATGATGTGGCCAGACCCTAACAGAAGGCAGGATCCATAAACCATCCACCCCATCCCTTACAATCCCTTACAATACTAGTTTTTGTTTACCATGGCGCTGTAATTTTACTGTAATTATTTGTGAGTTTACAGCAATATATTGTATTGATTATTGTACTGTAATTCTACTTTTCTTTGTGTGTTTTTGTTGTTGTAAAAACCTGCAATGGCAAAAAACAAGCTGTATATATTTGTTTCTGGAGCCTTTCTATTTCTGTGTTCATTGAAATGTGAGTAGATGTACTGTACCGGAACAATCTTTCACAAAAGCCTGTATGAGAAATGAAAAAGGTATACAAAGTACTAAAGACAGCAGTGTTTTGTATAAAGTACATCAGTGTGTTGTTGCTGCTGTGAAATAGTAATTTAAATGGTGCATGTATAATTTTGTTGTGTCTCATTTGGCATGTGTGTAGAGTTTTGACACAATGAGCCAAATTCCGCAACAAGTGTGTAAGCAATTGCAAAAAAACTATAAATAATTACGGACAGCACTTTGGCCGAGTCTGCTGGCTCAGTCCATTTCAATGGGACTATTTATCTCTAAACATAAACCAATACCTTGGAGATTGTTTCAAATTGTAACCTTAGAAAAATCTAAATGCTGAGCCATCTTTTATTTTCCTCATAAACTACTGTCCACACACACCCGAACTTGTAACAGGAGTTTAAATTGCCTTTCCAAAACCATTCAGATTGATTTAACCACTGGGAAAATGGTTTAACTGCTACTGCATAAATATTTCAGATTTTATAGGGAATATATAGGGAATTTATCCCTACTAGGATACCGCAGCTGCATACAATATCCAATATACCAGGGGTTGTGAAGAGGCATGGGTTTTATCCACTCTTCCCTCACCCTTATCTGACAGCCCCTTGCTGTGCTGGAGTGTCGGTGGAGTATTACTGATGCATCGTTCCCTAATGACGCTGAATACAATCCTCAGTAGATAACCCAGGTCTAGCCAGGGACAATGGGCCTCACAATGGGCTGCTGAGCTGTAAATGTAAATCTAATATGCCACTGTTTGGCCAGGACAGATAAGCCTTACTGAGTCCCTGCTAGATTCAACAGATGAGAAGAGACATGAATCCTCAATACAAACGGACCAGACTGGCCAGAGGAGGAACCCCTATCAGAAAGAGAGAGAGAGAGTGTGTGTGTGTGTGTGGCTCATGGCAATTCAATGAATTGGTCAATGCACTGGAACATTCTTTTGGTCACGTTTTCTTTGGAGCTGAAAGCTGTGGATTGTGTGTCTATGAAAGATGTGTGTCTTTGAGTTAGAATGCAGATTTACTGTGCCATTGTGATTGCATTATTAGATCATTTGAATATGAATGAAAGAAACCTGGATCTCCACCATGAAGATAATCCCTTTTGGGGTTCTCACACACATATGTCAATCTCACAGAAGTAGCCCTGGCCATAGAGGCCTCTCCCCCTCTCCTTTTCCTCCCTCTCTCCCTCTCCTCCTGCCTGTACAGCGGTTGTAAGGTGATGTAGGCTTCTTTGAAACCTCTCTTTCTTTTCAACAGAAGACTTGGCCCTGCCCTTAAACACTCAGACTACTCCTCCCATGCCTCTGAAGGGCAGAAGAGAGAGATCCCTACTCACACTACTCCTCCCATGCCTCTGAAGGGCAGAAGAGAGAGATCCCTACTCACACTACTCCTCCCATGCCTCTGAAGGGCAGAAGAGAGAGATCCCTACTCACACTACTCCTCCCATGCCTCTGAAGGGCAGAAGAGAGAGATCCCTACTCACACTACTCCTCCCATGCCTCTGAAGGACAGAAGAGAGAGATCCCTACTCACACTACTCCTCCCATGCCTCTGAAGGGCAGAAGAGAAAGAGAGAGAATTCGAAAACAACCCCAATTTTGATAAACTCCCATATCTACTGGGTGAACTACCAAAGTGTGCCATCACAGCAGCAAGATTTGTGACCTGTCCCCACAATAAAGGGCAACCAGAGAAGAACAAACACCATTGTAAATACAACCCATATGTATGCTTATTTATTTTCCCTTTTGTACTTTAACCATTTGTACATCGTTACAACACTGTATATAGACATAATATGACATTTGTAATGTCTTTATTCTTTTGGAACATCTGTGAGTGTAATGTTTACTGTTCATTTTATTGTTTATTTCACTTTTGTATATTATCTACTTCACTTGCTTTGGCAATGTTAACATATGTTTCCCATACCAATAAAGCCCCTTGAATTGAATTGGCCTAACTGACTAACTAAGGAACTTCTGCCTCCGTGCCTGGCCAGGCCTGGGCCCCAATGTCCTGACACACAGAAAGACATTTAATGGAATGATTCATCTTAAATACAGTGTAGTGTAATGCTTCAACCCTTCTGTGCTGTGTCTAACTAACAATGATGTTGACTTAACCACATATTAATATAGGTAAAGAGCTTTGAGTTTGAGGAGTAGACGTTCTGTCTATGCAAATCATCAATATTACTTTCTGACAATGACACCAGATCTCCATGGCTACAGACTAGTTGCTATGGAGAGAGGTTAGATCTAAGAAAATAACCTCTCAAGTTGTCTTGGCTACTGAGCCTTGACCCACAATGCTGAGCGCTAGCTGCAGACTACCCCCTTGTCGAGGGGATGTCGGCTTGTTTTCATCTCAGCAGGACAAATATGAATTATGGATTTCACTGTTTGAAAGGGGAAAACCAGGCCAAGGCTTTCCAATTAGTGAATCTAGCTGAATGCCAAGTGCAGTTTGTTGCCCTAGTATCTTGTTCCAATGGGAGCCTTTTATATATAACCCCACTGATCTAAAAAATAACACTGTAATTATTAGATTTTTGTAATAATGCACCCAAATCTCTGTTTAAAAGGCTGCAAGCATTCCTTTTGTAGTCCAGACATCAATCAGATTAGCAGTTGGTTATTATTGAATCAAAGGTTAAATTCTACGTAGGCAAAGTATGAAAATCATTTATTTTTCATTTCTTTTTTTTCAGTAACATTGTCCTCACACAGGAGGGCAGGGAAGGACAGGCTCTGTCTGTCTTCCCCTCGCTGAGTGTCTGTCTGTCTGTCTGTGTCGCCAAGACACATTGTGCTCCAGATAACTCTTCTATAAACATTACTGTTGATACTTTCACAATTTACAGAACATAGAATAGAGGCAAAAGCACCTCCCTGTAAAAATAATCACACTTCCCATCATTACATGCCTGTTTTCCCAACATGGTGTTACATGACAGGAACAAAATAGGGTTTTCTTCCATTTCGGACCAGGCCAAGAAGACCCCATTTGAAGAAATAATAATGTGGTCTCTGTACCCAGACGACCCGATAGACCGAAGGTTGTTCATTCCTCAATGCTCCATCTCCACTGACCCTTGACCCAGTTAGCTTCACCTTTCTATGGGTTAGGAATGTCCTCCCCACACTGGATAAAGACTGACCAATAAGCTAACCTAAAACCAGTCCAGGGACACCCCATAAGAGAACCACTATGTCTATTTGCACTTTACAAGCTAATTACCAAACAACGGAGCAGTGTTAAAGTAAGTTTAAACTAGCAGCTCAGAACGCATATACACAGGCAGCTGTTGAATGGTCCATTAGCGCTATGCTAACAGTTAACATCAGAAGTAGAGGCCCCACAGGGTGGAGCCCAGTGAAACATGCAAATCCACTGACCTCCGCCCTTTCCCACATGACCTATGCAGGCGTTCACTGATTGGCCTTGGATGCTCTGTTCCAATGTTCATAGTGTACCAATTAGAAGCAATGTGTTGGACATGCATTCTAAATGTTATTCTGTTACGCATGTTGGAACATAGACTTTTGTCTTGTGAATGCACTGACTACTCTTCATGAGTCTGATCTACCCACTATTGTTTCAGCTCTGACTATCCTCATGATATCAATGAAGAGTCTGAACTACCCACTATTGTTTCAGCTCTGACTATCCTCATGATACCAATGAAGAGTCTGACCTACCCACTATTGTTTCAGCTCTGACTATCCTCATGATACCAATGAAGAGTCTGAACTACCCACTATTGTTTCAGCTCTGACTATCCTCATGATATCAATGAAGAGTCTGAACTACCCACTATTGTTTCAGCTCTGACTATCCTCATGATACCAATGAAGAGTCTGAACTACCCACTATTGTTTCAGCTCTGACTATCCTCATGATATCAATGAAGAGTCTGAACTACCCACTATTGTTTCAGCTCTGACTATCCTCATGATACCAATGAAGAGTCTTATCTACCCACTATTGTTTCAGCTCTGACTATCCTCATGATACCAATGAAGAGTCTGAACTACCCACTATTGTTTCAGCTCTGACTATCCTCATGATACCAATGAAGAGTCTTATCTACCCACTATTGTTTCAGCTCTGACTATCCTCATGATACCAATGAAGAGTCTTATCTACCCACTATTGTTTCAGCTCTGACTATCCTCATGATACCAATGAAGAGTCTGAACTACCCACTATTGTTTCAGCTCTGACTATCCTCATGATACCAATGAAGAGTCTGAACTACCCACTATTGTTTCAGCTCTGACTATCCTCATGATACCAATGAAGAGTCTGAACTACCCACTATTGTTTCAGCTCTGACTATCCTCATGATACCAATGAAGAGTCTGAACTACCCACTATTGTTTCAGCTCTGACTATCCTCATGATACCAATGAAGAGTCTGAACTACCCACTATTGTTTCAGCTCTGACTATCCTCATGATACCAATGAAGAGTCTTATCTACCCACTATTGTTTCAGCTCTGACTATCCTCATGATACCAATGAAGAGTCTTATCTACCCACTATTGTTTCAGCTCTGACTATCCTCATGATACCAATGAAGAGTCTGAACTACCCACTATTGTTTCAGCTCTGACTATCCTCATGATACCAATGAAGAGTCTGAACTACCCACTATTGTTTCAGCTCTGACTATCCTCATGATACCAATGAAGAGTCTTATCTACCCACTATTGTTTCAGCTCTGACTATCCTCATGATACCAATGAGGATGAGGGAGGATGGGAGGATGAGGGAGGATGGGAGTATGTGGGAGGATGAGGGAGGATAGGAGGATGGGAGGATGTGGGAGAATGAGAGGATGTGGGAGGATGGGAGGATGTGGGAGGATGGGAGGATGAGGGAGGATGGGAGGATGTGGGAGGATGAGGGAGGATGGGAGGATGAGGGAGGATGAGAGGATGTGGGAGGATGAGGGAAGATGAGGGAGGATGGGAGGATGGGAGGATGTGGGAGGATGGGAGGATGAGGGAGGATCTGGGAGGATGAGGGATGAGGGAGGATGGGAGGATGGGAGGATGGGAGGATGTGGAAGGATGGGAGGATGAGGGAGGATGGGAGGTTGAGGGAGGATGGGGGGGGTGAGGATGGGAGGATGAAGGAGGGGGTGATGAGGGGTGGAGGAGTGGGGTTGGATAATGAGCCCATACCTCCTGGGAGACTGATCTGACAGTGGATCAGATCGCTGTTTCACTGCCACATTCATGGCCGTGAGAACGAGGAATCCACACACACACACACAACCACTCATACACACACACCGCCAGCTTTTCTGTGTCCCAGGAGGAATGAGGATACAGTGAAAGGCTGTTTGTTCAGCTACATGGCTGTGCCGCCGCGGAGGCCTTTGGCATTCAGACGCACACTGCTCCCACGATCAGTCCATTCAGGAGGCCCTCACACAGGAGAGGGTGCGATGCTCTTAGACCTCTCTGGCGTTGTTCTGGAAGTCCCCATTGATGTTTGGACGGGAGAGTGAAACAGTGAAATAGCACAGGGGTTCGTCTTAGCTGTTGTCTTACTGGATGTGTCTTAATGTCCTGACTGTCATGCCTCTTTCTGTATGTTCTCCTATAGAATCTTATACATAGTGGAAAGTGCTTGATTGGGACAGGCTGGGTAGATGCCAAACTAGTTAACCCTGAAAACCAGTTGGAAACCAGATACTCATGTCCCCAGATATCCCTAAACCAGGTTCTGAGTCAACTCTCATAACAATCCGTGTAACAGCTAACTTGTAAGCTTTCAAACATCATTCTGTCTCCTGCCAGAACGCGTCCTCTCTGCCTACCTGCTACTCCACGCAACAAGCCTAGCCTGAGACCCCTGGGGTAGGGGACAAGTTTAGACAGGGCTGGAGGAATCCTCCAGGAGCCAGTCAGGAGCCACTGTCAGTCAGTCTGTCTGTTGCCCCAGGGATCATCACACTCCACTGGGCTAATGTGGATGCGACAGCCCCTGACACGGGGGACAACCCTACTGGAAGAGCATAGTTCCCACCAGGGAGGTGGTTTGTTTGTGTGTTTATTAAATATCATGTCTTGGTTGTTGTTATTGGAGAAACATGATTAAATGTGATTTCAATATTTCTCCTTTCATGTCCTGAATCTGCAGCAGCTAAACATATAAACTACCCCATATATGCAGAGTTCTTTGGGATAAACACGGTTTTAACAAGGTTACTGTATGTTGTGGAAAAGAAGAGATGTGTTCAATAACTTCCATGTGTTTTTCTTTCTTCCCATCAGCTGGTTAAACAGGGTTCTACCAGGACAGTGTCATTTACACACAGTTGGTGCAGCTTCAGCCCCCGGTGGGTAGAAAGGTCTGTCATTGACACGGTTAACTGACTTGGTGAACACCTGGGGTTTCTCTTCATCCAGACACAAACTACAGGGAATAACTGGGGTGGAGCACAGTTGGTACTGATTAGGTTCTGCCACTCACGCACAGACACATGTTGTTCTGGAAGAAAACACAACCCATACATTCTAGAACACACACAGACACATGTTGTTCTGGAAGAAAACACAACCCATACATTCTAGAACACACACAGACACATGTTGTTCTGGAAGAAAACACAACCCATACATTCTAGAACACGCACAGACACATGTTGTTCTGGAAGAAAACACAACCCATACATTCTAGAACACACACAGACACATGTTGTTCTGGAAGAAAACACAACCTATACATTCTAGAACACACACAGACACATGTTGTTCTAGAAGAGCATTCTATACATTCCAAAACACAAATATTCCCCTCTCAGACAAAGAAGTTTGAGGCAATAATAAAAAGTTTTGTGCATTTATTTGTTATTTTACACAAGAGCGTAAAAACATCCACTGACTGGCAAGAAACTGCGTGTGCAAATTCAAAAAGAGTTGCAAATGATGTGCAGGTTGTGACTGAAATGTACACACATTGGCTGTTTTTCTTTTGTGTGGTGAAATAAATGCAAACGAGTTGAACAAAAAGAACACGATAACTGAAATAGAACTAATGGTACATTATTTTAAACAGTAGCAGAACTGCCATTTTTAAACATTACACAGAAAGCACACCTTCATTGATTCCGTTTCACAAAACTTCACAAAATCACTGCACCTACAGATCAACAAATATATAACTATGATATTTACAGAATAAACAATGATCTAATAATGTGGATTTGAAAGTCTACTCCTTCATTCTACATACTAAGCACCAATACTTTCTAAATGCGTCATCTAGAGGAGTGTTTGGATTCTCCTGGCTTCACATTGACACCTCACTAACCATCATACATACATCAACATACATACATCTACTTCTCACATTGACACCTCACTAACCATCATACACACATCAACATACATACATCTACTTCTCACATTGACACCTCACTAACCATCATACACACATCAACATGAATACATCTACTTCTCACATTGACACCTCACTAACCATCATACACACATCAACATGGATACTTCTCACATTGACACCTCACTAACCATCATACACACATCAACATGGATACTTCTCACATTGACACCTCACTAACCATCATACACACATCAACATGGATACTTCTCACATTGACACCTCACTAACCATCATACACACATCAACATACATACATCTACTTCTCACATTGACACCTCACTAACCATCATACACACATCAACATGGATACTTCTCACATTGACATCTCACTAACCATCATACACACATCAACATGAATACATCTACTTCTCACATTGACACCTCACTAACCATCATACACACATCAACATGGATACATCTACTTCTCACATTGACACCTCACTAACCATCATACACACATCAACATACATACATCTACTTCTCACATTGACACCTCACTAACCATCATACACACATCAACATGGATACATCTACTTCTCACATTGACACCTCACTAACCATCATACACACATCAACATACATACATCTACTTCTCACATTGACACCTCACTAACCATCATACACACATCAACATGAATACATCTACTTCTCACATTGACACCTCACTAACCATCATACACACATCAACATACATACATCTACTTCTCACATTCTACAGATTGGCTTTCGTGTTTGTAATGTCTTTTTTATGGCCCCGGTGAAGACCAGAAGTTGCTTAAGAGTCAGCTGATGGGGATCAGAATAAAGAATACAAAATAAAATAGAGCTTTAGAGTTTTGACTCTGGTCTCGGCTGTCAGTCCGTTTGACATTCCTGATTTCCATGTAAACACAGTGGCTTGATTCAGTGGCAGGTCCTTCAGGGTAATGGAGTCTGGTTGACTGACTGCCTGCTCACATAAACACTGGCAGGGAGAGCACCTCGTCTCCCTCCGCTGTGGCTCTGACCAGGGCAGGGGGAAGTGTGTGTGTGTGTGTGTGTGTGTGTGTGTGTGTGTGTGTGTGTGTGTGTGTGTGTGTGTGTGTGTGTGTGTGTGTGTGTGTGTGTGTGTGTGTGTGTGTGTGTGTGTGTGTGTGTGTGTGTGTGTGTGTGTGTTTACGGTGTCGTTGAACCATCTGTTTGGGTGACACCAAGTCTCCAGTTCAGAAGAAGTGCTTTCTCAAGAAGACCCCCCACCCCTGTTACTAGGCAAGGGGGAAGTTAACCAAACTCACTCAGAAAGGGGGAAGTTAACCAAACTCACTCAGAAAGGGGGAAGTTAACCAAACTCACTCAGAAAGGGAGAAGTTAACCAAACTCACTCAGAAAGGGAGAAGTTAACCAAACTCACTCAGAAAGGGAGAAGTTAACCAAACTCACTCAAAAAGGGGGAAATTACAACAAAACGGGAGTTACACTGAAACAGAGCATATTTGGTCTTGGTCTTTTACAGTGCGTCTAATGTGCTTGAGATGTCCTTCCCAGGGACTGCATTCAGTCAGTTAACTGTTCAGCCCATTCAGCAGGCCTTAAATAGAGTCTGTTTGGTAGAGAGTCAGTTCTCTGTGAGTTGTGTGACATCACCTCTGTGTGTCCAAGACAATTTTCCCCTCAGGGACAATTTTCCTCTCCCAGCGGGCCAATCACACGTTATTCTCCACCGCCGCCACGGCCAAGTACTCTGTCTCGGACACATGTGATGCGTCAATGAGCTTGGCCAGGCCCGTCTTGGTGGAATACTTGAAGATGAAGGCCTTCATGAGGTCGTAACGGTAGTTTCTATTGATGAAGTTATAAATGACGGGGTTGATGCAGCAGTGGATGAGGCTGAAGCACTGGGTCAGGTGGAGGGACACATACAGGAAGTTCTCCAGCCTGCAGCTGAAGGGCAGGACGTTGAGGAGAGATAAAGTGTCGACCAATAGGACTCCGTGGTAGGGCAGCCAGCAGACCAGGAACACCACAATGTAGGTCAGGATGATCTTCCGGCTGAAAATAATCATTGATTAATCATTGATTGGATTTATAAAGTGTATGTGTGTGTGTGTGTGTGTGTGTGTGTGTGTGTGTGTGTGTGTGTGTGTGTGTGTGTGCGTGCGTGTGTGTGCATGTGTGCGCGCATGCGTGTGTTTGTGCGTGTGTGTGTGCGTGTTTGTGTGTGCATGTGTGCGTGCGTGTGTGTGTGTGTGTGTGTGTGTGTGTGTGTGTGTGTGTGTGTGTGTGTGTTTGTCTGTGTGTGTGTGTGTAAGGGGGACACTCACCTGATGCGGCGCTCCTGGTTTGAGTTGGCGCTGGAGCCGGGCGGGTTGGCGTTGCCAATGGAGCTTGCTAATAACAGGTAGAAGACAGCGATGACTGGGAACGGGATGGCGAAGCCCAGGATGATGAAGCTAAGCTGGATGCCCACCATCCACTCTCGGGGGTTGTCAGTGGGGTAGACGGGCCGGCACAGGGTGGCGTCAGAGTGTGTGGACTTGACCGCCTGGAGAAAGTAAGTGTCTGGGACGGAGGCGGCCAGTGCCAGCAGCCAAACCAGGATACAGATCACCCTCCGCACCACCTTCTTCCTGCGGCTGTTCCCTCCGTCTCCGAATAGCGCCACGGACAGGTAGCGGTCCACGCTCATACAGGTGAGGAAGAAGATACTCCCGAAGAGGTTGACGCTGAACACCAGGTGGGTGATCTTACAGACGGCCTCGCCGAAGGGCCAGTGGCCGCGCTGTAGCAGCGAGCTGACCCAGACTGGGAGAGTAGCCACCACACAGAGGTCAGCCACAGCCAGGTTGAGGATGTACAGGTGGGTTTCAAAACGGTTCCTCTCTGAGCGGAGGTTGACCCACACCACCAGGGTGTTGGCGGCCAGGCCCACCAGGAAGATGAAGATGTAGAGGACAGAGAGGGTGTAGAGCACCGCCGCGTGGCTGAACCCAGCCGGGCACAGCAGAGCCTCTACGTGGTGGGATGACATGTTGTCCCCTGTGAAGTTAAGCTCCGACCACATCTCCATCAGCTCCGTCAGCTCGTTCACACTCAGACTCATGGTGGCGTTCACCGCAGTAGGGGGAAGGCCGTGTTGTGAAAAAGACAGAATCCACAATCTGTAAAGCAAGAAGTTAGCTGGTTAGAGTTTGCGCAAAACAAATGGATCAACTGAGGGGCTGTATGAGGGGAAATATGTCCATTTGCAAAACAAGACATTTGCTGGGTGACCACACAAACATATGGACCAAATATGTCAAACAATAATTTCTTTAGAGGGACAACAGGCGTTATCTAAAACATCTCAAGAGGCCAGGGGCGTCAATGACCCCCGAAATCTGAGGGTAAAAAGTATGTGATGATGTCTGGGGGGGGGGGGGGCTAGGTGGTCCTGAAGTTGGAGAATCTCCCATTTTCCAAACTCCTGAAACAGCATTTTCCATGCTTAATTCTACGTAAAAAATATATATATTTATTTTTCTGCATATCTAAGCATACCTACGAGCTGTCTGTACCCTTACTGTAAATTACTGTAAAGAAACTAAATATGCTAAAATCTGGGTAACAGATTGAAAGGTGTGTGACTTATTCAGTACATTTAGTTATTGGTTGCTTTTCTAAAGTCTTCCAACCTTGCCAGCCAGCATTCCAGCTAAGATGGTTTTAGACAAGCTAGCTACTCCAACTAGATTGATAACCTGAAATGGCTTCTGGGTAGCTAGTTACTGGGTTGGGGGATTGGGAACATATCTGGAATAGCTAAAGCCAACTTCATACAATTGCAAGGTGGCTAGTAGTGTTAAAGAGACTTTTTAGTATTTTTTATTACAGGATAAATCTGAGGGTCATGTCCCCTGTGCTCCCCATGGGCATGGTGCCTCTGTCCGAGGCGGCATGGTGGGATGTCAGGGGGTTAGACCGATCGCATGCTGTGTCCAGGAATGTTCTCAATGTTTTCCCTCTAGTTCATTAGACAGAGACATTCCTCAGGACTCCCGAGTTCCTCCTAGTCCATCGATAACAATCAAAGTTCCTCCTACCTAGTCCATCAATAACAAGCAGAGTTCCTCCAAGTACATCAATAACAAGTAGAATTCCTCCTAGTACATAAATAACAAGCAGGATTGGGGCCATCGCTGCCAAAGGAGGAGTTATCATGGTCTAAGACAGACAGATTCTCACATCTGAGACCAATCTGACTACTGCAAACTGGGAGCTGAGGGACTATTTCAACTATGCCTGTATTACCACTGAATTATGAACTGAAGTAAACCAGTAAATGATGTATTACTAAATCAAAATAAAGTGCTTTTCAGATTATACCACTTTCAAATGTAACTGTGGCATGGTCCATTTTAAGCTAAATCAAATAAATATCACTAAATACTGTAGGTACATGTGGAACATGGACATTTATGAGTCCATTGTATTTGTGTACATCCATTTTTATGACTGTGAAATAAGGACCTCCCAACCTCACAAGGACCTCTGAACGACATTCACTTAGCCTTGAGCACAAAGAGAGTGAAGAGAGTACTGACGCTTTCAATGCGACCCAGGAATACCTCACGGTGAGAACTTCACGGACACAGAAACGTAGCCTGCGATTGAGATATGGACAGGATGGTGTGTGTGTGTGTGTGTGTGTGTGTGTGTGTGTGTGTGTGTGTGTGTGTGCGTGCGTGCGTGCGTGTGTGTGCGTGCGTGCGTGCGTGTGTGTGTCTGTCTATGGAAGGTATGGAAGGTGAACGGTCCCGTTCTTCACTAGAAACAGTGAACCGGCATCATGTCATGACCCTTTCCTTTGAACCGACAGTTCCAGGGTGAGGGGTCAGAGGGCCGTGTTGTTGAGAGAGAGATGTGAAGCGAGCCAGAGAGCTTCACATCAGATGAGACCAGAGAACACAGGATGCAACTGGTGCTGCTGGGTAGCCCTTCACACACTGATAAAACCTCTCACGACTTGGCTTTTACTGCCTGTCTTCATGGAATACAGCACTTCATAAGGCATGTTCAGACTGTTCAGTGTTTATACCTTATAAGGCATGTTCAGAGTTTATACTTTATACGATATGTTCAGACATGTTCAGAGTTTATACCTAATGTTTGTAAAACAAATAGAACTAATATAAATGCAATTGAAATGGATGAACTGGATTTAACCATCAAACAACTTAATTGTTTCTTTATTTGCTTATAACATTAGCCAGATGTTTGTTCATCTAACAGAATTACCATATAGCCTTAAAAGCATTGTGGGTAACATGAGTAGATAGACAGCTGTCTTTAAGATGACCTTAAATCCCTGACAGATGAAAACTAAAAGCCTGACCCATTTGGGAGAGGTGGGTCACATAAAAACAAAAGCTGCAGAAAGCTTGGTGTTGTTACTGCCGTCAATCCCACCTCCATCCATTTGGGAATGGATAACATTAAACGCTGCATCTCCACCTGCCATAAAACACAGCGGCCCTTTTGAGGACCCCAGTCCTTGTAAATCTGTTGTGTTTTCACTGGTCAAACAGAGTGGCTCTTCACCTGGTTCCCTTGTCCTCCCTCTAGCCCCCAGTGGCCCCAGGGCAGCTAGCACCGTCTAGGGCACAAAGAGCTGCCCGTGTGGACACAGCGTCTCTCACCACCACACCCCAATATTACATCCAACCACAGACACACACAAACACACTCACATACACTCACGTACTCACACACACACAAACAAACATACAGTATACACATATTATACACAACCTCCACTCTCTTTCTCGCTCCCAGTCTCTCAGTCTCTCAGTCTCCCAGTCTCCCAGTCTTTCAGTCTCCCAGTCTCCCAGTCTCTCTGTCTTTCAGTCTCCCAGTCTCTCTGTCTTTCAGTCTCCCAGTCTCCTAGTCTCCCAGTCTCTCAGTCTCCCAGTCTCTCAGTCTCCCAGTCTCTCAGTCTCTCAGTCTGTCAGTCTCCCAGTCTCTCTGTCTTTCAGTCTCCCAGTCTTTCAGTCTCCCAGTCTTTCAGTCTCTCAGTCTCCCAGTCTCCCAGTCTCCCAGTCTCTCAGTCTCTGAGGCTCCCAGTCTCTCAGCTGCTCAGTCTCCCAGTCTCTCAGTCTCTCAGTCTCCCAGTCTCCCAGTCTCTCAGTCTCTCAGTCTCTCAGTCTCTCAGTCTCCCAGTCTCTCAGTCTCTCAGTCTCCCAGTCTCTCAGTCTCTCAGTCTCTCAGTCTCCCAGTCTCCCAGTCTCTCAGTCTCTCAGTCTCTCAGTCTCCCAGTCTCTCAGTCTCTCAGTCTCTCAGTCTCCCAGTCTCTCAGTCTCTCTGTCTTTCAGTCTCCCAGTCTCCCAGTCTCCCAGTCTCTCAGTCTCCGAGTCTCCCAGTCTCCCAGTTGCTCAGTCGCTCAGTCTCCCAGTCTCCCAGTCTCTCAGTTTCTCAGTCTCTCAGTCTCCCAGTCTCTCAGTCTCTCAGTCTCTCAGTCTCCCAGTCTCTCAGTCTCTCAGTCTCCCAGTCTCTCAGTCTCTCAGTCTCTCAGTCTCCGAGTCTTTCAGTCTCTCAGTCTTTCTCACTGTTTTTCTGT
This sequence comes from Oncorhynchus mykiss, assembly GCF_057628025.1. Lineage (NCBI taxonomy): Eukaryota > Metazoa > Chordata > Actinopteri > Salmoniformes > Salmonidae > Oncorhynchus > Oncorhynchus mykiss. The sequence goes on from NC_143039.1 coordinate 18,920,758, forward strand.
CTTTCTCCATCTCTGTCTTTTCTGCTTTTTCCTCTCTGCATAATACACTCCCTCTCCCTGTCCATCTACCTGTCCATTTCCCTGTCCAGCTCCCTGTCCATCTCCCTGTCCAGCTCCCTGTCCATCTCCCTGTCCATCTCCATCTCCCTGTCCATCTCCATGTCCATCTCCCTGTCCAGCTCCCTGTCCATCTCCCTGTCCATCTCCATGTCCATCTCCCTGTCCATCTCCATCTCCATGTCCATCTCCCTGTCCACCTCCCTGTCCATCTCCCTGTCCATCTCCCTGTCCATCTCCATGTCCATCTCCCTGTCCATCTCCCTCCCCCTCTCCCTCCCCCTCTCCCTGTCCATCTCCCTGTCCATCTCCATGTCCATCTCCCTGTCCATCTCCCTGTCCATCTCCCTCCCCATCTCCCTCCCTCCCCTCCCCATCTCCCTGCCCATCTCCCTTCCCCCTCTCCATCTCCCTTCCCCCTCTCCTCTCCCACCCCTCTCCCTTCCCTTTTCCATCTTCCCTCCCCCTCTCCCTCCCCCTCTCCCTGTCCATCTCCCTGTCCATCTCCATGTCCATCTCCCTCCCCATCTCCCTCCCTCCCCTCCCCATCTCCCTGTCCATCTCCCTTCCCCCTGTCCATCTCCCTTCCCCCTCTCCTCTCCCACCCCTCTCCCTTCCCCTTTTCCATCTTCCCTACCCCTCTCCATCCTCCCTCTCCCTCTCAATCCCCCTTCTAGTTCTTGTCTCAGAAGAAACCCTGCAACTTTAAACTGTTTCCCTCCTCCTCCAAGGAACTATACCCCCCCCCCCCCTCACACACACACACACACACACACACACACATACACACATTTCTCTCTCCCCACTCTTTTTCACAGTGAAAATTCTGCCACCATCTGTACTAAATGAATGCATTGAAAGGTAGGCTCTTAACGGTGTCCATCCAGCATATAGCCTGCTGAATATGTGAATGACCAAAATGGGTCAGTCTTAAGTGGGATTTTAGTGATTGTGCATAAGTCTTCTGAAGATACAGTAGATGAATGTTGTCCTACTATAAACGACTTTTGTTAACGGAAATACACACTATAAACTACAGAACTTTTCCATTAATTATTTGATGCGTGATTTATTCACATAAACAGACCCACAGTTCCTGAACACGCTATACCTCTACCTGTCAGCTATAATGCAATATGTTAAGATTTTTTTTAAAGAACGTTATTGTGCACAATTTAGGTGCGTCTATCCATTGCCGTATCATTTGCTTACATACAGGGCAATCTAGATCTGTTTGAATGTAGACCAGTCTGCGGGGATATAACCCACTGTTAATCCGATAGAACCCACTGTTAATCCACACCCCCAACTGTGAGACCCGGGGCGTTTTTACAAATGTATGACAACTTCAGAGCACAACAAATCTCAGCGCCGTGGAATGGTTGGGTAATGTCAAAGTATTCGTTTTCTAAACTCAAGAAAAACTAACAAATAACAAACATATAACATGCCAGTTATAAAAAGTATAATAACCTATGAACTAAATGTATTTTATTTTCTGTCAGTGAAAAAGTAGGATAAAATGCACTATGGGTAGTGTTATTTAAAGGTTACTTACAAAAGGCCTTTCGGTGTCCTTTGTAACTCCGTCAACACAGAAATTGCACAGAATGTCCCCGTGAATGCTTTTGAGAGTCCCTAGACTGGTGTCAATATTGAGGTTATAGTAGGCCCATTGAAGTCTGTAGGTTATAAGCAAATTGACTGAAGAGCTCTCGGGTTCCTGCTCTGTCGAGACTAACTCGCTTTGTCCCGGTGCACTTGTTAAATACTGCAGAGAGCAACGCCTACTAGGGCAACTAGGCAGCTTGGTAAAACTGATTCATTGAGGTTTCAGCAAAAAAAAAACAATGGAATCGACGGATTTGCGAAACATCGGATTTCCACTCCCACCAACATAATAGAGATATAAATAGTAGTTAGTTATTTGTGTCCGAGTACTGAAAAGCCTGACGTCCAATTTGAAAGTCAGTGGGCTACGGAGTGCGTATGCTGCTTTGCATTCCATCACCTTCCGATACTGGTGGTGCGTTGGTGCTGAATTCTTTAGGGGACATTTCTTATAATAGATTGACGAGCTTTTCTGTAGGGCCATATATTATCATGATATTATTATAATTTAGTAGCCTATGCTAAATTCATTAGAATATTGGTAGATAATTGACTAAAATCAATGTAAAATATTTACAAGAAACTGTTAGCCAGTGGGCTATGTTTTACACTGAATTATTGTCTATGCCTACTTTTAAACATAATTTTGAAAGCATTAATAGGCCTATATAATAATGTGCAGGCAGCAGGGTAGCCTAGTGGTTAGAGCGTTGGACTAGTAACCGAAAGGTTGCTGACAAGGTACACATCTGTCATTCTACCCCTGAACAGGCAGTTAACCCACTGTTCCTAGGCCGTCATTGAAAATAAGAATTTGTTCTTAACAGACTTGCCTAACTAAATAAAGGAATTTAAAAAACAAATGTATTCACATCTTTAAAGGGATACTTCTGAAATTTGGCAATGAAGCCCTTTATCTACTTCACCAGAGTCAGATGAACTTGTGCATACCATTTTTATATCTGCCTGCAGTTTGAAGGAAGTTACTAACTAGCGTTAGCACGGTTGCAGCCAACCATCCAGTCACATGCTAGCAGTCATTGCGCTAGCGCTAGTTAGCATTGGCTCACTAAACTACCTCTATCATTCTGGATGCAGAGACATACAACTGGTATCCACGGAGGGAGGTAGCCTAGCGGTTAAGAGCTCTTGAGCACTAACTTAGGGTGCTGGTTCGAATTCCTGAGCTGACTAGGTGAAACATCTGTAGATGTACCCCTGAGCAAGGCACTTCGCCCTAATTGCTCCTTTAAAAGGATGACTAAAATGTAGAAAGTAAATGCAAGCGACAAGTTCACCTGATGTAGATAAAAAATAAAGGGGTTCATTACCAAATTCCCTAATAAGGCTCTCTGTTAACCAAATTCCATTTGGAGTGACCTGAGTGCGCGCATAAAAGATTGGTGTGAAAATTTGATTACTTTGCCTTCTAGGCAAACTGAGGATGGAGGAATTCATGCAAACAGATGATCTAGAAGAGACACTCCTTTATTTGACCTGCACGTGGTTAAAGTTGGAACACTTAGTAGGTGAATGTTTTTGGTGTTTAACTATATATTTTTTAACCTTTCTTTCAAACTCAAAGGCTTGGTGTTCTTTAGGAGCTCACCTGTTCACCTGCCTTACTGGGGTGAGTTTAAACACATAGGCCCTATGCCAGCTTGGCTCTTGTCATCTTGATTTTGGCAAGACATCTTACCATATGCCATATATGCCATATAAAAAAAGCACAATGTGAAATTTCATTCATTGAAATATTTGCCAATGTATTGTGTAATTTTAGAAAGGAAGGATGGATGTTTGTTTGCCAGGGAATTTGATACAGTAGATAGATTGTGTCTGACTGACAAAGCCAGGGTGCTGCACCTGGTTGAACAATGCATGTCCATCCTCACTGCATCTGACAGAACCATCAGGGCCAGTCTCTGATGTCCTGCAAGCCAACGCCAGATTCGGGTACTTTCTGAGGTTGTTCCCACCTGGCTTGGGCCCGTCAGAGGGGAATCCAGTGAGATTCGGTAAAAAGCACCCCTCTCCCTTCCACCTTATGAGTTTACAGTTGGCTACATAACTGCCCATGTTGTGTCCTTAAACCTCTATTTTAATGATATAAAACATGTCAGCGGAAAATGACATTTAACTGTGGATCATTGATAAGATGAGTTTATATAAAAGTTATCTGAAATACCGTTCCACTTCAAACATTAGCCTATCTGCTACTTTTGATGTAGCCATTAGTGAACGTGTGGAAAGTTCATTTCAACAGGCTGTAGCACCTGTATGTTACTGTCTATCTCACCAGTCAGTTATTCAATATACCATGGAAGGCACGCATGACGGATCATATAGCACTCATAATCAGCCTTTGTTTTGGGGGACCACCGGGATAAAGGATGTCCTTAGGATCTATTGATGCGTTCACTGCAAATAGAATGTTACAGTATGCTGATATTGCACATTAGAAAGCCATACATCTCTGTTCAGCCAGCTCATTTGCCTAAGCGTGCATATAGTGACGTGTCTTTCTTTACATGTGCTGGTAATGTTGACTAAATATTGTCAACAACTTTAGAAAAACAACTTGGGAAAATGTAGAATGAAAAAAGAGAAAGGAAGGCTCTGTATAAATTCATTTGCTGCCGGTAAAAGTGAGAGCAACATCTCTTCTGCTATAGTTCTAAACGACACGAGCTATCGTTTGGTCAAACCTCATTGCGCAGGCGTGGCGTTTCGTTGCTAGACGCTCTGGCGCGCACACAGCAAGAAAGCAAACACGCTTCAGTCGATGGGAAGCGCATAACTTTTTTGGCGAAGTCTTTAAATTGAAAAATAGGTATAGTATGGCATCTTCAGTGAGATTTTATTAATTAAAAATCTAAAATGATTCGTGTTTAAAATTATAATCTTATTCTGTGTTATTTGAGAGTGTGACGATATTTTCCCACATCAAATGCGATGTTATTGGCTCCTGTTTTGTGTGATAGAGATTTGAACCTTGTCTCCAAAGCACCTGTCTGACCCATGTTTTGACTGCCGAACGGTTTCGGAGTCTGAACATCCCAAGGATGGAACCGATCTAGAACAGCGGTGTTTCCCCTAGAATAACGTAAATATAGCTATTATCATTAAATACCCATTTTTTTAATTTGGAAATTAAAGTGAGATGTTTTCAATTTTATCAGATGCGTAATTTTTTATTTACAAGTTATTATTTTCAATAACGGCCTAGGAACATTGGGTTAACGGCCTTGTTCAGAGGAAGAACGACAGATTTTTACCTTGTCAACTCGGGGATTCGATTTTACAACCTTTCGGTTTCTAGTACGTTTTAACCACTAGGCTACCTGCCGCCCAATGCAATGCTTGTGCATTAACCTTAGGTTACCTTAGGTTAGCCTTATAGTGCATCAAGAAAAACGGAACTCACAATTCTATTGGAAACATAGCTCGTGGAATTACACTCAAGAATGTCACACAGGTATTCTATTTTGTTTTATCTACATTATGTATCTCATATTGTGCAAATTCTGTAACCAATGTTGTGGCTAGACTATATAGGCCTATAGGACACTTGGAAAGATCCAAATGACACCCACAGACATTTCCAGGAGAGGCACTGCACAACTCTAAACAGAGTCAACCACTTACTCAGTTGTGGTCCTACTTCCTTTATGATTTCCTGACTATTAAAAGGGCTATGGGAGAGCAGCAGTTTGCGAAAGAGAGAGGAAGTCTACATTGTGTTTTGCTGTTCCCATAACAACAGACAGTCATGTTTGTATCAACCTGGCTAAGCATTTCAAAAGCAGTTAGTCTGAGCTATATTTCCCATCCCTAGATGTTGTTACTGAAATGTTACCACACAGCTTTATTCACAGATATATGTCTACTCACTGAGGACATGTGAAACAAAACAAACAAAATAAAGCCTAATCCTTTATTTCCTGGTCACCTGACCGGTTTAAGCCTTTGTGATTTGTTGACCTTGTAGGTTTTTGGGTTTCATTGGGGGTCCTTTGAATTATTTTGACTTAACAGCGTTGTTGCCTGGGCACTAGTTGGGTATCTGGTTGAATTCCCCAACACCCTCTCATTTTTATTGTAATGTCCCCCTCAGAAATGTCCTTTCAGCCTAGTCCTCACTACACCTCCCCCATTCCCACCCACTGACCCCTGGCAGCTTTGATTCAACCAGTCCCTTAACAAGAGTGGGCCATGGAAATGCTGCCTTTGGGGTAATGACATAGGCCTCATAGGAATATGAAAGGAGCATGGTAACACCATTGTAAGCCTCAGCTCTTTTAGATATACAGAGGCAGCAACTATGTTAAAAGTTAAAAGAGAAAATAATTACATGTTTACAGATGTAGGAGCGTAATTTGATCACTCTTTGTTTTGTTGCTGAGAATTTTCCAGCACCGCAGGAAATGCAGTTGAGCTTTGTGATTCACATAAATTAACTGAAACCCTACATTAACACACAGTTACATTAACAGTATTGCACTTTTCTTGTAGCCTACTTTTGGCCAGATTATGGACTAAATGTTAAAATCTGTTAAAAATCCTGTTGCTACAGGATTATTTTGCTGCGACAATATGGGTCAAATTAAGATCCTACATCTGTAGGCCTATAATGGATATTTGTTGATGGCTGTTAGGGAGTGACATTAGGGATATCTAGCGGCCATTTTTGTTTTCTTCATGGCATTGATTGTTCTATGTGTCAACAAACTCACATTTTTACAACAGCTAGGCTGAGGTAGGAAGGTATTTTTATACCTACAGTAAATATCAACTATGACCAAGAAGACAAGTGCACCCCTCTCATTCCCAGGTGTTTTAGCCAGGTGGTGTTAGGCTTGTTTGAAGGTTTTGACTGACAGACCACCTGCCAGTTACTGCATGACAAAGAGAGGGTTATTGACAATCTACTGCAAAGTGCAAGAAATAGGTGTTAGAATCCTTCAATCCTTTTAATGGTACTTATCAGACATTACCTGGAGAGACAGCTTTGCCAAGGGCAGCTATCCTGAAGCAGGTGACGGTTCTACCTTGGCCTTGATCCGTCCAGAAAAGTAAGAGAGAAAAGGGATAGAGAAAGAGCCAGACATAGTAAGAAAGAGAACCCTCCCCTCGAAATATGTCCAATATGTCCACCCACATACGATATGCCCTTCCCCTTCGCTCTCCCTTCTCTTCCTCCTTCACTTCCCCTTCTCCTCCTTCCCCTCCTCCTTCTCCTTCCCCTCCTCCTTCTGTTTCCCCTTCACCTCTCTCCTCCTGTTCTTTCCCCTTCACTCTCCCTTCTCCTCCTTCCCCTCCTCCTTCTCCTTCCCCTCCTCCTTCTGTTTCCCCTTCACCTTTTCTCTCCTCCTGTTCTTTCCCCTTCACTCTCCCTTCTCCTCCTCCTCCTTCACTCTCCCTTCTGCTTCTCTTTCCCCTTCTCCTCCTTGTCCTTCTCCTCAGCTCCTACACCAGGATGTGGGTCCAGGCCCATGGAGCCTTGGAGGACCTTCTGGTGGATGAGCACCCTCCCACTGCCCCTCGGCCGCTGAAGGACCGGCTGCAGGTCTTCCAGGGCCTGGCCACCTTCTACCTGAAGTACCTGCAGATCTTCCGCAGCCTGGAGGCTGTCTACGACCAGATAGTTCACCCCCAGAAGAGACGCATGGTCAGGCACGTGTTGGACGGCGTGATGGGTAGAATCCTGGAGCTCAAGAACGAGATGGTGGAGCTGGAGTTCTCAGAGTTCCACTACTTTGATGATGTGCTGCAGGACCTCAAGCTGACACCTGTGAGTCAGTGGTACTGTACCGGGGACTGAGTGATAGGACGTGAAGGGGGAATGAGGAAAAGGAGTTTCTGTATCCTGACAGTCATTTTCAAAGTATTTGGAACTCACCCCTTTAACTCAGAGATTCAACCTTTTGAATCACACACAACGACAGAGAAATATTTATGCAATATTATATTTTGCAGGAGGACCTGGAGGTGCCCATCCCTCAGTATTTTGTGAGAGAGAAGATGCGTGTGCTGCGGGACAGAGAGAAGATGCTGGCTCATGTCATGGCTAAAGGGGGACACATTGAACAGGTTGAGCAGGTTAGAGAAACACTATCAGACTCCTTATGTAAGAAATTATTACAATTGTTATCATGCAATTCATTAAAATAAATACGGATACCTCAGCCTAGATATATAGTGTGGATGTAGAATAAAATATTAAACATTACTCTAGTCTCACACAGCAGATGCTTCTTCCCCAAGTTGTATGCCTGGGGAGGAGGTTAACATTACTCTAGTCTCACACACCCGATGCTTCTTCCCCAAGTTGTATGCCTGGGGAGGAGGTTAACATTAATCTCACAGTGTTGAGGTCCTGTCCCTCTTACGTCTATACTGCTGTCTGTGTCAGGAGGTGTCGGTTCAGACCATGTGTCTGGAGGAAGCTGTTCGGGTCCTTCAGGTTTGTGAGCGGGCACGGCAGGGTCGGCTCAGGCATCGCTTCATGAAGGAGATACGGCAGGCTGAGGAAGAAGGGAGCCAGGCCAAGAGCCAAACACCCATCAGCACCCTGGACCCCGACCAGGCTGCCACATGCATTCAGAAGGTAAGGAGTGTAGTATACTTATTGTTTCGTTTGTCATATTTTGTCCGCAAACTTTACTTTCAATACCAGGCCAACATCTCCAATTGCTGTTGAACAGTACTGACTGATGTTTTAATACGAGTGAACCACTAAAGACACAGCCAACAGTCAGGGAAGCTGATTAACTGGGTTAAAGTAACTGTCCAGTGTTTCCAGATTTCTATGAAATATTACTTATAGTTAATTACAACATGAGTGAAATAGTTTTCCTTTTTCATTTATTAAGTATGTTAAAATGCAGCTTTTCTGTGTTGGAATGGTGTGGGCATTAAAAATATTCATGTAAGTAGACCACTGACTGGCCAGCTCATCCTCAGGATGATGACATCATCCTCTATAAGGAAATAATAAGCATTTTTGAAATGGTCTGTTTGAGTTGTTTTTTTAAAGTGTTTTTTCCCCCAATTTATACTTTGTCCACAAATACAAGTATTGGATGAGTTAACAACATTATTTGAGTATGAGTTAACTTTTAAAAGTGAGATTTTCACTGGAAATTTACTTTAATATGGTCACAAAGGGTTGTAGTTCATCCCACTCTCTCTAGTCAGAGGGTTGTAGTTCATCCCACTCTCTCTAGTCAAAGCCAAACCACCTCTTGATGAATTGCTCAAAGATGGGTAACAGAATACCATCTGTATAAAACTCTGCTAGACACTTGGCCTGACTCCAAGTCCAGATCGATGGCTGCTTTTACTTTGTATGGAGACTCCATCTGAACAATGTTATCTCAATGTCACCTCTCTGTTGTTGGTTGGTTCAGAACCAGAGTACCACCTAGATGTTCTCGTACTGACACCCAGATGTCAAAACGCGGGGTCATCACATTACATGATCAGCAAGGTCATGGAAACAAACACCTAAAATTCAGACTCCCTTTCAGTTCCCCCCCACCATTCTCTCTCATCGGCCCAAGTGTAAACCATCTCTGGCCTAACAAAGCCGCTGGGCACATTGCTTTCACGGAGGAATCGGGTGTGTAGATATTTTATGGAGAGGTTGGATCATGTATCGTTATAATAATGTGTCATGGCTGAGGTAGTGACAAGTGGTTCTGTTGACCTGACCTGTTGGGGTTCATGTTCAGGTCAGAGCGCTGGGTCAATGTTAATCCCTGTCTTGCACAAGGGACGGTATCGATCAAACACTGTTAGACAAACCTGACTTTGTAAGCAGCACCTTGGTAGAACAGGACACTACTTTTATATCAGATGACACCACCACTGTGACTGATACATAGAGGCTCATTCCTCCCTGCAGTAGAGTTACATTCCTCGTCTATGTGGAATGTATTGTAGCAGACCAGACAAAGAGAGGGGTCTCTTCTACGGGGGGGGGGGGGCGGGGCAGGTGTTATCATGAGTAGCGTCTGTCTCCTGGATGTTAGCTGCCTGTCAGCCCCCGGGTCCTGAGTGTCTGTCTCCTGGATGTTAGCTGCCTGCCAGCCCCCGGGTCCTGAGTGTCTGTCTCCTGGATATTAGCTGCCTGCCAGCCCCCGGGTCCTGAGTGTCTGTCTCCTGGATGTTAGCTGCCTGCCAGCTCCCGGGTCCTGAGTGTTTGGCATTTGTCGGGCTCTGCTCAGCTCTCAGCTGTTCATGCAATGCAGTATGGGCATGCTGGTTATAAAATCCCCTTTTGTCTATCCCCTTGTGTTGTGTTCTACTTGTCTCATTTTATGTTCTATGTGTGTCTTGATTTGGGTTCTAGGTATGTATTTTTGTGTTCTAGGTGTCCTGTTTGTCTGGTGTGTTCTATGTGTCCTGTGTTGTGTCCTAGCTGTCCTCTTGTTCTGGTGTGTTCTAGGTGTCCTGTGTTGTGTCCTAGCTGTTCTGTTGTTCTGGTATGTTCCAGGTGTCCTGTGTTGTGTCCTAGCTGTCCTGTTGTTCTGGTGTGTTCTAGGTGTCCTGTGTTGTATCCTAGCTGTCCTGTTGTTCTGGTGTGTTCTAGGTGTCCTGTGTTGTGTCCTAGCTGTCCTGTTGTTCTGGTATGTTCCAGGTTTGGCGGGGCTACAGTCAGAGGAAGAGGACCAGGAGAGAACGGCTGGAGGAGATGATATTTCTGGGAATGGTGGGTGTACTTGTTCACTGTTCCCTCTACCAGGACTGTGTTGGGTAACAAAGGGGCAGGGTTACTCTGAGTCAATAAACACAGGCACGTCTGTATTGGGAAGGTCAGCCAATCAGTACCAGTGGTGATAACCAGACAAGCCTTGGTGCCATGGTAACTATGTTTATCTTCCCTTTGTGCTAAATCTGTTTCCCTGTCTGTCTGTCTGTCTGTCTCTCTGTCTCTCTCTTTAAGGGGCTTTATTGGCATGGGAAACATTGCCTAAGCAAGGGAAATAAACATTAAAACAGTAAACATTACATTCACAAAAGTTACAAAAGAATAAAAACATTTCAAATGTGATATTATGTCTATAGACATTGTTGTAACAATGTGCAAATAGTTAAATTACAAAAGGCAGATAAAAGGTGTTTGTTCTTCACTGGTTGCCCTTTTCTTGTGGCAACAGGTCACAAATCTTGCTGCTGGGATTGGATTGGATTTGGATTCAAATTCTTTGTGGATCTGTGTAATCTGAGGGAAATATGTGTCTCTAATATGGTCATACATTTGGCAAGAGGTTAGGAAGTGCTGCACAGTTTCCACCTCATTTTGTGGGCAGTGTGCACATAGCCTGTCTTCTCTTGTTGGCCAGGTCTGCCTATGACGACCTTTCTCAATAACAAGGCTATGCTCACTAAATCTGTACTTAGTCAAAGCTTTCCTTAAGTTTGGGTCAGTCACAGTGGTCAGGTATTCTGCCACTGTTAATTCTTTCCAATGTGTCAAGTAATTATCTTTTTGTTTTCTCATTATATGGTTGGGTCTAATTGTGTTGCTGTCCTGAGGCTCTGTGGGGTGTGTTTGTGTTTGTGAACAGAGCCCCAGGACCAGCTTGCTTAGGGGACTCTTCTCCAGGTTCATCTCTCTGTAGGTGATGGCTTTGTTATGGGAGGTTTGGGAATCGCTTCCTTTTAGGTGGTTGTAGAAAATCTTTCTGGATTTTGATAATTAGCGGGTATCGGCCTAATTCTAGTTCTACGTTGTACACTGAGGATATTTTTGCAGAATTCTGCATGCAGAGTCTCAATTTGGTGTTTGTCCCATTTTGTGAAGTCTTGGTTGGTGAGCGGACCCCAGACCTCACAACCATAAAGGGCAATGGGCTTTATGACTGATTCAAGTATTTTTAGCCAGATCCTAATTGGTATGTCGAATTTTATGTTCCTTTTGATGGTCCTTGTCTATCAGATCGTTCACAGCTTTGTGGAAGTTACCTGTGGTGCTGATGTTTAGGCCAAGGTATGTATCATTTTTTTGTGTGCTCTAGGGCAAAGGTGTCTAGATGGAATTTGTATTTGTGGTCCTGGCGACTGGACCTTTTTTGGAACACCATTATTGAGATTTACTGTCAGGGCCTAGGTCTGGCAGAATCTGTGCAGAAGATCTAGGAGCTGCTGTAGGCCCTCCTTGGTCAGAGACAGAAACACCAGATCATCAGCAAACAGTAGACATTTGACTTCAGATTCTAGTAGGGTGAGGCCGGGTGCTGCAGACTGTTCTAGTGCCCTCACCAATTCGTTGATAGATATGTTAAAGAGGGTGGGGCTTAAGCTGCCTCCCTGCCTCACCCCACTAATCTCTATAGCTGTGTCTGGTCCTCAGGTCCCTCCAGAGCAGCAGCAGCAGAGGCCCAGCGTGGCCCAGCTGAAGGCCCAGCAGGTGGAGACGACTCGCAGGCTGGTCCAGGAGGAGAATGAGGCTGAGTATCAGAGGGCCCTGGTCAGCATCAAGGAGTCTGTGCGTGCCGTGGACGGCCCTGACCTACGGGAAACCCTGCAGGAGCAGATCAGACAGTGGTTTATCGAGTGCCGGTGAGACAGGCAGGCAACAGGGAAGTCTGTCTTCTTTCACAGTAGCTGTTTCTTTTCTGTGTTATCTTCTCTCTCTGCCCAAACTAACTCCTGCCTCTTTCACTGCCATGTCTCTGAGGTTATCACACCCATAGACTCTTCCTGGCTCCTGCCAAACCCTTCACCACCAGTATGTATCTATCCCTGTTCGTGTCATGAAGAGGAGGTTGGAATGGAAAAGGGGAGGGTGAGGACAAGAGCAAAAACAGAGTGTTCGTGTGAGGCCTAATGGCTGTTAGGTGCAGGATATGGCCGGAGGAAAGGAGTCACAGTCAGTGGCTAGGTGTGTCTTCCCTCTATGTGTGTCTTCCCTCCATGTGTGTGTCTCCCCTCTATGTGTGTCTCCCCTCCAAGTGTGTCTTCCCTCTATGTGTGTCTTCCCTCTATGTGTGTCTTCCCTCTATGTGTGTCTTCCCTCTATGTGTGTCTTCCCTCCATGTGTGTGTCTTCCCCTCTATGTGTGTCTTCTCTCTATGTGTGTCTTCCCTCTATGTGTGTCTTCCCTCTATGTGTGTCTTCCCTCTATGTGTGTCTTCCCTCTATGTGTGTCTTCCCTCTATGTGTGTCTTCCCTCTTTGTGTGTCTTCCCCTCTATGTGTGTCTTCCCTCTATGTGTGTCTTCCCTCTATGTGTGTCTGTCCCTCTATGTGTGTCTCCCCTCTATGTGTGTCTTCCCTCTATGTGTGTCTTCTCCCCTCTATGTGTGTCTTCCCCTCCATGTGTGTCTTCCCTCCATGTGTGTGTCTTCCCCTCCATGTGTGTCTTCCCTCTGTGTGTGTCTTCCCTCTATGTGTGTCTTCCCCTCCATGTGTGTCTTCTCCCCTCTATGTGTGTCTTTGCCTCCATGTGTGTCTTCCCTCCATGTGTGTGTCTTCCCCTCCATGTGTGTCTTCCCTCTGTGTGTGTCTTCCCTCTATGTGTGTCTTCCCCTCCATGTGTGTCTTCCCTCCATGTGTGTGTCTTCCCTCTATGTGTGTCTGTCCCTCTATGTGTGTCTTCCCTCTATGTGTGTCTTCCCTCTATGTGTGTCTGTCCCTCTATGTGTGTCTTCCCTCTGTGTGTCTCCCCTCTATGTGTGTCTTCCCTCTATGTGTGTCTCACCTCTATGTGTGTCTTCCCTCTATGTGTGTCTTCCCTCTATGTGTGTCTTCCCTCTATGTGTGTCTCCCCTCTATGTGTGTCTTCTCTCTATGTGTGTCTGTCCCTCTATGTGTGTCTTCCCTCTATGTGTGTCTTCCCTCTATGTGTGTCTTCCCTCTATGTGTGTCTTCCCTACATGTGTGTCTTCCCTCCATATGTGTGTGTCTTCCCTCTATGTGTGTGTCTCCCCTCTATGTGTGTGTGTCTCCCCTATATGTGTGTCTTCCCTCCATGTGTGTCTTCCCTCCATGTGTGTTTGTCTTCCCTCCATGTGTGTGTGTCTTCCCCTCCATGTGTGTGTCTTCCCCTCCATGTGTGTGTCTTCCCCTCCATGTGTGTGTGTCTTCCCTCCATGTGTGTGTGTCTTCCCCTCTGCTAGCTGCCTATTAGTGCATTCCAGGGTGATTTATGGTTGGCCAGCGGTGGATGCTGCCTGCCTACCCAGTAGAGCAGGAACAATGGACATAAGTCATCCAGGCTGGAGAGCCCTGGGGAGTGAACAGAGAGAGAACAGCTCCCATGGGGACGAAGCAATGACCCACAATGGCCCTGGCCTCCACATTCAGCCCCGGTCTGCATCCCAAAAGGCACCCTATTCCCTAAATAGTGTACTACATTTGACCAGAGTCCTATGGGCCCATTTGGGACGCATCCCCAGTGTCTCAGGCTCCAGCTTGGCCTCCACGGCCCTGCCCTCTGCTGTGACCTCGGCTGAGCTGCTGACAACATTATAAGCACCGTGACGGATGGATGAGGTGGTCACACCCTCCAGGGTAGTCTAAACTCTAAACCCTGTTGGTACAGCTTCCTCAACCTGTCTGATGAGAATCTAAACCCTGTCGGTACAACTTCCTCAACCTGTCTGATGAGAATCTAAACCCTGTCGGTACAACTTCCTCAACCTGTCTGATGAGAATCTAAACCCTGTCGGTACAGCTTCCTCAACCTGTCTGATGAGAATCTAAACCCTGTCGGTACAGCTTCCTCAACCTGTCTGATGAGAATCTAAACCCTGTCGGTACAGCTTCCTCAACCTGTCTGATGAGAATCTAAACCCTGTCGGTACAACTTCCTCAACCTGTCTGATGAGAATCTAAACCCTGTTGGTACAGCTTCCTCAACCTGTCTGATGAGAACACAAACATTTTGAGGCCAAGAGGAGAGGACCAGATTTGAAGGAAGTTGGAAGCTAAACGTTGGTTCACAGGGTTGCTCTAAGGTTTAGGATAATGAGAGCTGGAAGGGAAGTAGGGATACATAGTTTTGCGTTCCAAAGAGCAATTCCTGGTCGGGTGATTATTTTCTCTCCACATTGAGATAACTGCTCCATGACATGAACCACCCATAATTAGTGGAAGTATCTGAGGCATTTAGTTAACCATTAGGAGGGTCTGCCCTCTGGTGACCTTGTTGGAGGTCTGCCATCTAACTCTCAGTGTGACATAGTACAATTCATCAAGAATGATACATCTGTAATGATAATTTAAGAACAGGAAGTATCTTTAAAACATGCTATTTATTGTAGAGATGCCACTGGAAAGTTTCCTGACTTCCCCAATGCTGAGGATGGGGGATCAACAGCCATATTTGCACAGAAGACACCTGACCAGGTAGACTAATGACCCATGGTCCTCATCTAACCTACAGACAGTTAACAAACACTCCGTTTCCTTTTCTATGCTCATCTCATGTCTGTTCCTGATAGGTCGCTGCAGAATTAGCAGCGAAAGAGGAAGAGAAGAAGAGGAAAGACAACATAAATAAAGATAAGAAGGGTGGGAAGGACCGCAAGGATCAGAAGAAAGACAAGAAGCGGAGAAGCAAACAGAAGAAAGGAGGAAAAGAAGAAGGAGAGGTGGGCTCAGACAAGGCTTGGCCAATAGTGGCTCATGTTATTAAACAGACAAGGCATGGTGGCCAATAGTGGCTCATGTTATTAAACAGACAAGGCATGGTGGCCAATAGTGGCTCATGTTATTAAACAGACAAGGCTTGGCCAATAGTGGCTCATGTTATTAAACAGACAAGGCTTGGCCAATAGTGGCTCATGTTATTAAACAGACAAGGCATGGTGGCCAATAGTGGCTCATGTTATTAAACAGACAAGGCTTGGCCAATAGTGGCTCATGTTATTAAACAGACAAGGCTTGGCCAATAGTGACTCATGTTATTAAACAGACAAGACTTGGCCAATAGTGGCTCATGTTATTAAACAGACAAGGCTTGGCCAATAGTGGCTCATGTTATTAAACAGACAAGGCTTGGCCAGTAGTGGCTCATGTAATTAAACAGACAAGACTTGGCCAATAGTGGCTCATGTTATTAAACAGACAAGGCTTGGCCAATAGTGGCTCATGTTATTAAACAGACAAGGCTTGGCCAATAGCGGCTCATGTTATTAAACAGACAAGGCTTGGCCAATAGTGGCTCATGTTATTAAACAGACAAGACTTGGCCAATAGTGGCTCATGTTATTAAACAGACAAGGCTTGGCCAATAGTGGCTCATGTTATTAAACAGACAAGACTTGGCCAATAGTGGCTCATGTTATTAAACAGACAAGACTTGGCCAATAGTGGCTCATGCTATTAAACAGACAAGGCTTGGCCAATAGTGGCTCATGCTATTAAACAGACAAGGCTTGGCCAATAGTGGCTCATGCTATTAAACAGACAAGGCTTGGCCAATAGTGGCTCATGCTATTAAACAGACAAGGCTTGGCCAATAGTGGCTCATGTTATTAAACAGACAAGACTTGGCCAATAGTGGCTCATGCTATTAAACAGACAAGGCTTGGCCAATAGTGGCTCATGTTATTAAACAGACAAGGCTTGGCCAATAGTGGCTCATGTTATTAAACAGACAAGGCTTGGCCAATAATGGCTCATGTTATTAAACAGACAAGACTTGGCCAATAGTGGCTCATGTTATTAAACAGACAAGACTTGGCCAATAGTGGCTCATGTTATTAAACAGACAAGACTTGGCCAATAGTGGCTCATATTATTAAACAGACAAGACTTGGCCAATAGTGGCTCATGCTATTAAACAGACAAGGCTTGGCCAATAGTGGCTCATGCTATTAAACAGACAAGGCTTGGTGGCCAATAGTGGCTCATGTTATTAAACAGACAAGGCTTGGCCAATAGTGGCTCATGTTATTAAACAGACAAGGCATGGTGGCCAATAGTGGCTCATGCTATTAAACAGACAAGGCTTGGCCAATAGTGGCTCATGTTATTAAACAGACAAGGCTTGGCCAATAGTGGCTCATGTTATTAAACAGACAAGGCTTGGCCAATAGTGGCTCATGTTATTAAACAGACAAGGCTTGGCCAATAGTGGCTCATGTTATTAAACAGACAAGGCATGGTGGCCAATAGTGGCTCATGTTATTAAACAGACAAGACTTGGCCAATAGTGGCTCATGTTATTAAACAGACAAGGCTTGGCCAATAGTGGCTCATGCTATTAAACAGACAAGGCTTGGCCAATAGTGGCTCATGTTATTAAACAGACAAGGCTTGGCCAATAGTGGCTCATGTTATTAAACAGACAAGGCTTGGCCAATAGTGGCTCATGTTATTAAACAGACAAGGCTTGGCCAATAGTGGCTCATGTTATTAAACAGACAAGGCTTGGCCAATAGTGGCTCATGTAATTAAACAGACAAGGCATGGTGGCCAATAGTGGCTCATGTTATTAAACAGACAAGGCTTGGCCAATAGTGGCTCATGTTATTAAACAGACAAGGCTTGGCCAATAGTGGCTCATGTTATTAAACAGACAAGGCTTGGCCAATAGTGGCTCATGTTATTAAACAGACAAGGCTTGGCCAATAGTGGCTCATGTAATTAAACAGACAAGGCATGGTGGCCAATAGTGGCTCACGTTATTAAACAGACAAGGCTTGGCCAATAGTGGCTCATGTTATTAAACAGACAAGGCATGGTGGCCAATAGTGGCTCATGTTATTAAACAGACAAGACTTGGCCAATAGTGGCTCATGTTATTAAACAGACAAGGCATGGTGGCCAATAGTGGCTCATGCTATTAAACAGACAAGGCTTGGCCAATAGTGGCTCATGCTATTAAACAGACAAGGCTTGATGACCAATAGTAGCTTCAGAATTGCTTTATCCAGGCTTTTGATAAGAAGAGCTGAGTTGATTCTCTTCCCCTGAAACATAACTGATCTGAGTCTGGTCTTAATGCCATTGTTAAAACAAAGTCAAACACCCAAAACCTTCAGAAGACCACAGTCTCCAAGTCAAACCAGTAGACAGAAAGTGTAATTGACGGACAATCGTTGTGTGCTTTTCCTCTTAAGCGAATTGAAGTATGTGCTGTGTTGCAGCCTCTCTCCACCTGTTTTCCTCATGAAGGCCCAATCCCACTGGACGTGCACAATTAAGACCATAAAATACACCTCCGCTACTAAATCAGAAGCTAAGCGGTAGAGCTTTGTCATCTCAGATGATTGAGGGTGTGGTGGAACGAAATAGATGTTTACTGCTGAAGACTGTGAAGACTCTGTGAGGAAATGTTTCTGATTTCAGTCAAGTGTTCCTCAAAATGGTTTGTTCAAGCCAAGGATTTAGTCCCAGTCCACATCCCCCTTGCATGAACATACCCTGTGGAACAACAATATGTCTCTCGTTGTCCTACATCAAGCCAATAAAACTAAGGGCTATATTCATTCTGTATCGCTGAAGCGTTATAGATTCCGCAATATAAATGTAGAGGTAAATTCCGATTGAGCTGACATGTGCAGCGTTTATCGTGAATGCAGGCTCAGCGAATGCTGGAACATTGCCTTTAAATTTAAATCTCTCTGTAACACTGTGTTTCCTGGATACGGATTGAATAGAGCATTAAGATTATTCATGACTATTTGTTGAATGACTTCTCTATGACTTTAAATCTCTTATTGAAGTAGCTAATATGTGTTCCTGAACAGAATAGCAACAGCTATTGGACAAGGAGGTCACTTGTTTTCAATCAAAGTCTATTTAACTGGGTTTACCGTACAGTCCTGGACATCCGGTTACAGAGTTTGCTTGAATAGGGCTCTTAGAATAGCTGTGATAATGGTTGAGGGTGATAATGTAGGGTTAAAGCCAAAAGAACTGATAAGAGATGTTCAGGAGAACAGAGCTGAGCCTTGGCAGGGCTTCTCTCCTTTGTAGTTGGGAGTCACTTTAGCCTCTCAGACAGAATGGCACAGCGTGCATCTGAGTGAGGTGTGTGATTAAACTAGCACTCTGCAGTCTGTCAGACTCTAAAAGCAGACTGACCGTCTCAGAGATAAAACCAATGTGTCTTAGTCTGTCACTCAGGCCTTTACCAGAGACGGATAAAGTTGAAAAGGGCATGAGACTTCTCGTTTTACAGTAAGGCTAATCCTGTACACTGGGGACCTTACAATGTTCTAGAATCAGAATGATGTCATGACTAGTGGTTACCGTGCAACAGAAAGAGGATGACAGGTCCTCACTCATATTGTCTGGCTCTGATCCCACAGACTAGAATGGAAGCATTGTACACGTAAAAACCAAGAAATGCCCCTTTAATTTGCTGTGGAGGAACATGTCACATCCACCTGACTACGTTGGAGACAGCTCATGAACCAGAGAAATAGCATGGCTAGAAGGGGACATCACTTTAGAGGTTCCTAGAGGAGTATTCCAGATGTGCTTGGTATGGGATGGTTGAACTCATCAAATAGACACTTCATCTCTGTACTGCTTTCTGTGACCGTTACGTCTGTAACGGAGGTTAAGTTACACATTGACTCATGGTGGTGTGAACGG
Organism: Oncorhynchus mykiss; assembly: GCF_057628025.1. Taxonomy (NCBI): domain Eukaryota; kingdom Metazoa; phylum Chordata; class Actinopteri; order Salmoniformes; family Salmonidae; genus Oncorhynchus; species Oncorhynchus mykiss. Next base: position 18,939,987 of record NC_143039.1, read on the forward strand.
TTATATTTTAAACCCTATGGTTGTGCCCTGGTTTGTTATTGGACTTCTATGGGACTTCCTTAACCTTGTCCTGAACAATCCTGAACAGTCCTACAAAGAGAAAAAATTAAGTGTTGTCTATAGATCAACACTGGTTTACCAGGTCACTAAAACCCCCCAGTCTAAAGCACGATGATCGACATCAGTTCCTCACTACCTGATCCGTCTCTATTAAAACCCTGGTACGTTCTCACAGCCTTGAAAAGCAACATCTGACATTCGGATCATTCCTGTCCTGTCCTGGTCCTGGTTCTGGTTCTGGTCGATCCATAAGGACGCTTCCTGCCTCGCACCATGAGTGTCGTCATCCAACGTTGAAGCGTATTATGAAGCACTTAAGATTCCTACAATATTTTCAAATGGATTCCTCCTCTTTTGGGAGCCATTAAATGCTACTGGAGGAATGTATTAAAGAATGAGAGGGAACATAAAACATGCCATGTCTGAATAACTGATAGACCCCCTTTGAGAACCCCCCCCCCCCCCCCCAGTCCACTCCCTACCTGTCTAGAACTCTCCTCATTGAATGGAAGAGAATCTGTGCGTGTGCGTGCATGAGCGCGTGTGTTTTCGTATGCGTGCATGTGTAAAGGGACTGGATGTTGATGTTGTACCCCTGACTATGCATTAAGACAACATCTAGTTCTAGAAGTCATCCACTCAGCATCTCTCTGTCTGCTACTGTTTATCCACATCATCAAAGTTAGTTCTGGATCTGACCTGGTGTCCCAGCATGGATAGTTCTGGATCTGACCTGGTGTCACAGCATGGATAGTTCTGGATCTGACCTGGTGTCACAGCATGGATAGTTCTGGATCTGACCTGGTGTCACAGCATGGATAGTTCTGGATCTGACCTGGTGTCACAGCATAGATAGTTCTGGATCTGATCTGGTGTCACAGCATGGATAGTTCTGGATCTGATCTGGTGTCACAGCATGGATAGTTCTGGATCTGATCTGGTGTCACAGCATGGATAGTTCTGGATCTGATCTGGTGTCCCAGCATGGATAGTTCTGGATCTGATCTGGTGTCACAACATAGTTAGTTCTGGATCTGACCTGGTGTCACAGCATAGTTAGTTCTGGATCTGGTGTCACAGCATGGATAGTTCTGGATCTGATCTGGTGTCACAGCACAGCGGGGGGCAGGTCATCTGTAGAGCAGCTTTGAACTCTATCCAAGTCATGTGGAGTTTCTGAAAACCTCAACTCTCTCCTCTAAATTAGCCTTAAGACCTGAGACCACTGTCATTATCTTAAACTGGGGTGGCAGGGTAGCCTAGTGGTTAGCGTGTTAGACTAGTAATCGAAAGGTTGCAAGTTCAAATCCCTGAGCTGACAAGGTGCATGTGTCATTGAAAACAAGAATTTGTTCTTAACTGACCTGCCTAGTTAAATAAAGGTTAAAAAAAACGACAAGGTCCTATTTCCTTTCTACCGTTCATCTATCCTAAAATACATAGGACTTTGAGAAAATAATACGGAATGAACCTGCTTTGAAACTGTGTCCAGCTGTAATACATGTAATGTAATTGATTGATTAATTTCTTGTCTCTTGAAGGAGGAGGAGAAGGGCTGGAAAATGCCCCCGAGCAACTTCCTCCCTACTGTTGTGGAGGGAAACAAAATGTACAAAGGTGAGTTAGAGAGTAGGTATGAGGACCATAGTAATGTACAAAGGTGAGTTAGAGAGTAGGTATGAGGTTCATAGTAATGTATAAAGGTGAGTTAGAGAGTAGGTATGAGGACCATAGGAATGTATGAAGGTGAATTAGAGAGTAGGTATGAGAACCATAGTAATGTATAAAGGTGAGTTAGAGAGTAGGTATGAGGACCATAGTAATGTATAAAGGTGAGTTAGAGAGCAGGTATGAGGACTATAGTAATGTATAAAGATGAGTTAGAGAGTAGGTATGAGGACTATAGTAATGTATAAAGGTGAGTTAGAGAGTAGGTATGAGGACTATAGTAATGTATAAAGGTGAGTTAGAGAGTAGGTATGAGGACTATAGTAATGTATAAAGATGAGTTAGAGAGTAGGTATGAGGACTATAGTAATGTATAAAGGTGAGTTAGAGAGTAGGTATGAGGACTATAGTAATGTATAAAGGTGAGTTAGAGAGCAGGTATGAGGACTATAGTAATGTATAAAGGTGAGTTAGAGAGTAGGTATGAGGACTATAGTAATGTATAAAGGTGAGTTAGAGAGTAGGTATGAGAACCATAGTAATGTATAAAGGTGAGTTAGAGAGTAGGTATGAGGACTATAGTAATGTATAAAGGTGAATTAGAGAGTAGGTATGAGGACTATAGTAATGTATAAAGGTGAGTTAGAGAGTAGGTATGAGGACTATAGTAATGTATAAAGGTGAGTTAGAGAGTAGGTATGAGGACTATAGTAATGTATAAAGGTGAGTTAGAGAGTAGGTATGAGGACTATAGTAATGTATAAAGGTGAATTAGAGAGTAGGTATGAGGACTATAGTAATGTACAAAGGTGAGTTAGAGAGTAGGTATGAGGACTATAGTAATGTATAAAGGTGAATTAGAGAGTAGGTATGAGGACTATAGTAATGTATAAAGGTGAGTTAGATAGTAGGTATGAGGACTATAGTAATGTATAAAGGTGAGTTAGAGAGTAGGTATGAGTAGGTATGAGGACTATAGTAATGTATAAAGGTGAGTTAGAGAGTAGGTATGAGGACTATAGTAATGTATAAAGGTGAGTTAGAGAGTAGGTATGAGGACTATAGTAATGTATAAAGGTGAGTTAGAGAGTAGGTATGAGTAGGTATGAGGACTATAGTAATGTATAAAGGTGAGTTAGAGAGTAGGTATGAGGACTATAGTAATGTATAAAGGTGAGTTAGAGAGTAGGTATGAGGACTATAGTAATGTATAAAGGTGAGTTAGAGAGTAGGTATGAGGACTATAGTAATGTATAAAGGTGAGTTAGGGAGTAGGTATGAGGACTATAGTAATGTATAAAGATGAGTTAGAGAGTAGGTATGAGGACTATAGTAATGTATAAAGGTGAGTTAGAGAGTAGGTATGAGGACTATAGTAATGTATAAAGGTGAGTTAGAGAGTAGGTATGAGGACCATAGTAATGTACAAAGGTGAGTTAGAGAGTAGGTATGAGGACCATAGTAATGTATAAAGGTGAGTTAGAGAGTAGGTATGAGGACCATAGTAATGTGGTGACAGCATTGCTAAAGGGTCGAGCTGATAGGCACAGATCTGAAGTCTACCTTCCACAGTGTTTCTCTCTGTCATGATCTCTCACTGAAGACAGTGGTGTATAGTGACAGGAGTCACAGCTTGAGAGGCTAGTGGTTTCTGAATCTTTACCATGGGCCTGTTGTTGGTGTTTTTTTGAATCAGTGTGGGACCACAAATCAATCTGATCACCTGACAGATTTCCTGTCTCTCATGGTGCCCTGGGCCCTTAACAAGGAAGTGATGCGTGCCGCCCAGGCTCCTGTCTCTCAGTGACCCGTGGAGGGGCGTGTGTCCAACCCCCATATCTGTCTTTACGCAATGACTCAGTGAGGAGCAGTTGGACCTGGAGCCTCCAGATTGTTGTTTCAAGTCAACCACCCTGCTTCCTCCAAACCCAATGGAGATGGATGACTGACTTTGTTTTGGTGTTTTAGCTTTTCGCAGGTTTAGTCATTAGCCCTTTGACAGCTATCCCCTCTTCTGGTTAAGTCAGTTTGACTCTTTCCACATTTTGATAGGCGACCAAGGGAGATTTCAACAGAATGTTGAGTACTGAAGTAATGGAGAAACAATGAAGAGAAATGACAGAAGCTGCTGCCAGATACAGGTCAAACATCCAGGAGTAACTCTCCATTTGAGCTCGCCTGGCTTCAATATTTTACTCCTTAAAGACTCAAACCCTTTCAACAACGTTTCAGCAGCCAGATGAAGCTTCTCGGTCCCGAGTAGGGAGGGATCTCTCTCTCTCTCTGGAGGAGTCTGCATCCTCCAACCACATACATCCTGGGTCTCATCACTCCTTTCTCTCCCCTCTCCCTCCCTTCACTTAACTTATCTGACCCAGTCACCTGAGGTGGAAGGGTTCTAGGTGGAATGGTGGAATGCTTCTCTGGGGGCAGCATGTGTTATTTGGCTTCTCGCAGGCGGTTCCACTGCTGCACAAACACCCACAAGTCACTGAGGGAAATATGCGGGATCAGTCACCACTGCTCCCCGGGCATGTCTCAAAGGTCTACAGGGTTGGTGCCAAAACAACAAACATTATTCAGAGGAGAAATGGCCTGATTATTATATTACACAGGCTTATCCCCCAAAGCTGTGGGGAGTATTATGGATAGCACAGTAGTTTCATTTAAACGTCTAGGAACTCAATAGTTCCATTCTGAATTCCAGGCAGTTTAGTAGTTGAAATGGAATTGACTCCCTCTCTGATACAAAGTGACCAGTCAATATCTCGGCCCATTCAACGTTCATGGGCCTGTGATATCCTTGGATGAAAGGTAGGTGAATGAGGCTGAAGGGAAGTGAGTGAATAGTCGCTGTGTGTATATCTGTGCCACAGTGTCAAATTGAGCCCTTTCAAGCTGCTGCGCTACTTCCTAATCTACACAATGAGAGCATTAGAGTCAAATCACTGGGATATCCTGTTGACATCCCTATGGAGGACAAAGATACAGCCTTCTCAGTGTTCCCAGCTTAATGAGATGTGTCATAACAACACAACAACGCCTTTATTCAAAGATGCCTACAGTCCAATATTAAACACACATATTCAGAGCAGGTGCCCCATGTGGGAATTCAATTGAAGTTGGTCTTGCCAGCACTGATTTTACAAACTCCACTTTTTTTGGGACAGCTCAATGGTCTTTTGATCAGAATCATGCTCCAACCAACAGAACCAGCTGGAGAAATTAACATCTTACTTGTGTCTAACCCTAGTCTGTCAGTGACCGTAGAAGGTCTCTGCTCCACCTCTGCTCTGCATCACCTTTAGTTCAGCATTGAGAGGGTGAAGAAGAGGATAACAGAACCTACAACCAATAGTCAGTCAGCAGCTGTAGAGTTAGCAGGAAGTAATTATATTCCCAGTCAAAAGTGTTCAATTCTCTCCTCGTTATGATTCACCTCAGAATGTCAACTGGTACAACACAGGGCTTTAGGTTACATTCCTGTTAGAAGCAACACACACACACAGACCTTTGAGATGTAATGAAGACCAGATGCTGGCCCAGCGCTTTACACCTCACCACCTGAACTCCACAACGTTTATAACGTTGTGTGTGTGTGTGTGTGTGTGTGTGTGTGTGTGTGTGTGTGTGTGTGTGTGTGTGTACTGTGTGTACTGTGTAGTGAGGTCAGCGGTCTCTACAAGGCCATAGAGTGGTGTTGCCTATATCAGGGGCCAGTCTCTCTTATTAGCCCAAACTCGCCCCGGTCTAAGGTAGATGTAGGTTGACGGAGTCTAGACTCCAACATGAGAGGGGAGTGATTGATTTTGAGGTTTTTATTAGGAGTGACCTCTCCTCTTAGTGCAGTAATGGGGAAGGACAGGAACTAAAACACTGCAGCTGGTCCTCCTCCCTCTCCTCCCACTCTCTCTCCTCCCTGCCTTCCTCCTCCCTCTCCCTCTCCTCCCACTCTCTCTCCTCCCTGTCTTCCCTCTCCCTCTCCTCCCTCTCCTCCCACTCTCTCTTCTCCCTCTCCTCCCTCTCCCTCCTCCCTCTCCTCCCACTCTCTCTTCTCCCTCCCTCTCCTACCTCTCCTCCCACTCCCTCTCCCTTTCTTATTCTCCTGTCTCTCGTCTCCTCCCTCCCCACTCCTCCTCCTTCTTCCTCCTCTCTTCTCCTCCTCCCTCCCTCTCTTCATCTCCCTTAAACCTCAGCATTAAAGATCCTTAAACACAGTTTGTCATTAATATTAATAAAGAGCAGAATATAGCTCTTAAACCCATGTAAAACATCCAGCCTGTCAAAGGCCTGATTAAAGATAATAATAATAAACGTCAGGGCGCTTTGTAAACGGTGGTCCTGTCACATCAGCTCTGTTTTATCAGGTGTGTGTAATTGGAAAATGGTTTAATGACTGGCTCGTTAGGTTGATTTAGATGTAATGAAGCGGAAAAGGTGAAGCAAATATTTACCCAGAATTCAATGAGGGTTCAGGTCTATAGGTCCGTTCCTCTGAGAGTTTGTGTTTGTTGGGAAAACAAAAGACGCTTGATTTTCTCGGTAGTGTGAGACTTCTACTTTGGCATCTTGTCCCACTAGTCACGGATAAGTGTTTCATTGAGGTGATCGTTCATTGTGTGCTACTTTATCCTGTTATTTTTGTTTTGTTTTGTTTCCGTCTCTCTCGTTGGGTACTTTTTTTTGTTTATATCACTTTTTTCCCACTACCTCCTCTACTTCCCCCCATACATCCCAGCTGGGCTGGGGGCTGGAAGGGAACCATGGACGGACAAACCCTGGGAGTGTGATTGGAACTGGACCTCTCTTCCTGTGTGCCCAGACAAGCCAGGCCCAGCGTCACGGAGCAGCGGTTAGATGTGAACCATGGATATCATTTCAATTTCCTGGCCAGAGGACCGTGCAATAGGAAGCATTCTTTACTTAGCAGACTCACACTTCCTGTTTGCAGCTCAGCTCAAAACACCTTGTTTTTCCCAGAGTGAACAAGCAGAAAAGGGGCTCTGTGGTAGAAAGGTGTGCAGCAGCATACTAATGGCTAGATATATATTGGAAGCCGAAGCACATACTGTGGGTGTAGCAGACTGTGGCCTTGGCAAAGACAACGCTGTTGATCACAATTCAGTTCTAATGTGTCTTTCACCAGCCAGGTGGTATATATATATATATCTATGGCCAACACAGTGTATCCAATGACAGAGCAGCCTTCTTACAGGTGTGTGTGTGTGTGTGTGTGTGTGTGTGTGTGTGTGTGTGTGTGTGTGTGTGTGTGTGTGTGTGTGTGTGTGTGTGTGTGTGTGTGTGTGTGTGTGTGTGTGTGTGTGTGTGTGTGTGTGTGTGTGTGTGTGTGTGTGTCGTGAGCTTGACGTGAGCTTGTCCAATAGTCAGCTTGGTCAAGTGAACTGATTAAATTGCCGTTGGCTTATCCTCAGACCTAGTGAGACTTTTTCTCTACCCAGCCTAAGTCTCTTAAATTCTCCTAATGGCAATATAGTGGACTTTAAATGCTGACCTTTCTACCACTTGCACCACTGCTTTCTCTTCACACCCTTCTACTTTCAGAGGCATAGAAAGGATGCCCTCTTTAAACAAACAGACAGATTGACTTTTGGGAACACACACACACGAGACAAGAGAAAAGGTAATTACATGTATCAGATTGCCTGGGGGATGTTTTGAAGCGGGGGACTTTTAAAAGGGGGCCTTGTGGAGGAGGAGAGGAAAGGTTGATCTCTGACCTTCTGAGCAGATCTCATTTCAAAGAGACGTCGTATATAGAGGTGCCACCGACGCAAGCGGTCAAACCAACGGCCTTTGACTCCTGCCTGAACTTGACAGGTCTGCATTCGAAAGGGGGGGGGGGGGTGGGATTTATCTGTCAAATGTGAAAACAAGTCGGATGTTGGTAATTATCTTGTGATACCATGTTAACAAAAAGGTCTCACAAAATGGCACATTTTGACCACAACCGTTACCATGCCAATGCAGCGACCAACGGAGGATTTTAGAAGAGAGATGGCAGAGCAGCTGTGGTCTTCTGTCTGTAATGGCCTTTGGCCGTACCAGTGTTTAGTCGTGTCCGGCATTTTAAATGGTTGTTTTGAAGGCTCAGATCCCATTCCCCCCACCTGTCTGGCTTGATGTGGAAATCTTTGCTTGGCGTTGTGACAGGCCGGTAGCAGGAACAGGAAGTTAATTTCCTGACCAGGAAGTGGTGCCTGAGAGCGGACAGAGCAACTTGGAAAGGACAATATGCATTGCCTTAGTCCCACACAAAAACACATACACTCCTCCACCTGCCTGGTCCTGTCTGCTTTCCCTGCTGACCACTCCAGCATGCTTCCTCATGCTCTACTGTGTGTGTGTGTGTGTGTGTGTGTGTGTGTGTGTGTGTGTGTGTGTGTGTGTGTGTGTGTGTGTGTGTGTGTGTGTGTGTGTGTGTGTGTGTGTGTGTGTGTGTGTGTGTGTGTGTGTGTGTGTGTGTGTGTGTGTGTGTGTGTGTGGTGTGTGTGTGTGTGTGTGTGTGTGTGTGTAGACGTGTGGCAGGGGCGTGATGAAACACAGAACTTCCTGCAGAGGTTTGATGCCCAGCTGGTGCGTGAGGAGAAGAGGTTGGAGGTGGAGGAGGAGGTCAGAGTTCAGGTGAGAGACTGGGCCATTGGTCTCAACACACACTCACACACAAACATTCACACACACACACACACACACTTGTGTTGTGGAACAATGCAAAATAAATTCTGCTTTGAAAGTTGATAAACTTGTAACCCCCCTTTTGAGAAAATGGTCCTTGAATGTTTTGGTACCTACTGGAGAGCCCTTCATTAAGGATTCACTTGAGACCATGTGCTAAACAGTAGTTTAGTAAACAACCAAAAATGTGAAGACTAAAAGTGGTGAAAGTAGTAGCCTACAATAAGGAAATACACTTGATCTCGTCCTTGGCCTATATCCTAATCTGACTTTGGTTCAGGTCATGTTGTTCTTCACATGACCATCTCTGGTAAACACACACTATATCAAATAGAATCAGTTTATTTGTCACACAGGATACAGAAGGTGTAAACGGTACAGTGAAATGGTTAAGTGCATATTTGTATAGTAGCAAAAAAATAATGTCCACAAAAAATATTGTATAAATATTTTACATTTATTAGATGATGCTTAGTGCTTACCCAGACACACTGACCAACCCCCAGACATTCTAACCAACCCCCAGACACTCCAACCAACCCCCAGACACTCCAACCAACCCCCAGACAGTCCAACCAACCCCCAGACACTCCAACCAACCCCCAGACACTCCAACCAATCCCCAGACACTCCAACCAACCCCCAGACACTCCAACCAACCCCCAGACACTCCAACCAACCCCCAGACACTCCAACCAACCCCCAGACACTCCAACCAACCCCCCGACACTCTAACCAACCCCCAGACACACCAACCAACCCCCAGACACACCGACCAACCCCCAGACACACCGACCAACCCCCAGACACTCCAACCAACCCCCAGACACTCCGACCAACCCCCAGACACTCCGACCAACCCCCAGACACTCCGACCAACCCCCAGACACTCCGACCAACCCCCAGACACACCGACCAACCCCCAGACACACTTACCAACCCCCAGAAACACTGACTAACCCCCAGTCGCACTAACCAACCCCCAGTCACATTAATCAACCCCCAGTCACATTAACCAACCCCCAGACACATTAACCAACCCCCAGACACATTAACCAACCCCCAGACACACTTATCAACCCCCAGACACACCAACTAATCCCCAGACACACTAACCAACCCCCAGAACCACACTGACCAACCCCCAGACACACTGACCAACACCAAGACACACTAACCAACCCCCAGACACTCCAACCAACCCCCAGACACTCCAACCAACCCCCAGACAGTCCAACCAACCCCCAGACACTCCAACCAACCCCCAGACACTCCAACCAATCCCCAGACACTCCAACCAACCCCCAGACACTCCAACCAACCCCCAGACACTCCAACCAACCCCCAGACACTCCAACCAACCCCCAGACACTCCAACCAACCCCCAGACACTCCAACCAATCCCCAGACACTCCAACCAACCCCCAGACACTCCAACCAACCCCCAGACACTCCAACCAACCCCCAGACACTCCAACCAACCCCCAGACACTCCAACCAACCCCCAGACACTCTAACCAACCCCCCGACACTCTAACCAACCCCCAGACACACCAACCAACCCCCAGACACACCGACCAACCCCCAGACACACCGACCAACCCCCAGACACTCCAACCAACCCCCAGACACTCCGACCAACCCCCAGACACTCCGACCAACCCCCAGACACTCCGACCAACCCCCAGACACTCCGACCAACCCCCAGACACACCGACCAACCCCCAGACACACTTACCAACCCCCAGAAACACTGACTAACCCCCAGTCGCACTAACCAACCCCCAGTCACATTAATCAACCCCCAGTCACATTAACCAATCCCCAGACACATTAACCAACCCCCAGACACATTAACCAACCCCCAGACACACTTATCAACCCCCAGACACACCAACTAATCCCCAGACACACTAACCAACCCCCAGAACCACACTGACCAACCCCCAGACACACTGACCAACACCAAGACACACTAACCAACCCCCAGACACACCAACTAATCCCCAGACACACTAACCAACCCCCAGAACCACACTGACCAACCCCCAGAACCACACTGACCAACCCCCAGACACACTAGCCAACCCCCAGACACACTAACCAACCTCCAGACACACCGACCAACCCCCAGACACACTAGCCAACCCCCAGACACACCGACCAACCCCCAGACACACCAGCCAACCCCCAGACACACTAGCCAACCCCCAGACACACCAACCAACCCCCAGACACACTAGCCAACCCCCAGATACACTAACCAACCCCCAGACACACCAACCAAACCCCAATCACACTAACCAACCCCCCAATACACTATTTTCTAAATTGATGGGTCATGTGAAAGAAATACTAAAACCAACCCCCAGCCACATCTAGCTAAGTGAATGGGGCCCTACTGTCTAGACATGTACATGTGTTCATGAAATCCAATAGGTGGCTGTAATCACAATCAGACACAGCTGGCTAACTTCATGGGTCATGTAATCATCTGGCGAAGTGGAGTCTTTTGTTTAGACATGTAGCGAGCTAGCTAGCTAAACAATTAACCATAATCCCAACCCATACTACTGGCAATACAAACGGTTTGTCATAGCTAGCCACCATGCATGAAATGCTCTAGTATGAATCAGAAGACAGCTAAAGCTAACCAATTAGGCTCAATGTTAGCTAGCTAGCTAACATTAGGCTATAACTAGCAGTGCAAATGGATTCTGAGATACAACTAATATTACTACACAGATCATACACGTAACGTTAGCTAGCGAGCCAGCAAGCTAATGTTTGTTAGATAGTGAACAGTACGCTTTAAATTGCAATGAAAATGCAGTTTAGCCCATGCAATCATGTCAGTCCATCCCTATTAAAAAATTACAATGCATTATTAACCTTTAAAAAACAATCAGTTCATCACCTGAAGATAATATTACCTCAAATGAAACAGAATTCCCCTTTACCCTGTTGCATACATCAGAAGCGGGCTTGAAATGCTGCACATCTGTGAACGATTTCCAACTATGAGACAAGCCGAGTGGTTATGGTGACTGGTGAGCGTGCATGTTAAAACAATCTCTCCACAGGTCGATGAGCTGATGAGACAGGAAGTGAAGAATCTCAAGCTGGCTGTGGACCGAGAGAAAGGGAAGAAGAAGAAGAAGGGAAAGAAAGGTGGCAAGAAGGTAAAGAGTCGCTCTGCTCTGAACTCGTGTGGATGTGGGGTCTGGATAGTTTGGATGGTGATGGTGAGATATGGGGTTAATCCAAGTCATATGATCAGACGTATGTATGGTTGGGATGAAGGATTACACATTTCGTAGGTAAGCAATAATAGCTTCCATGTGGCATTTCTACCACTGCTTAATGTAGGAATAATATAAAATGGACATCCATAATCTCAAAATAAAATGAGCGTTATGAATGAATGTAATGAAATGAAAGTAATCAACCATTGGCCTCGTTGTCTGTTGGTGTGAATGTCATTCTATTGTACCTCACAGCTGTCTTCTCTGGGTTCTGTTTGTCCTTTTCCAAACAAACTAAGTAGATATGAGAACAGTCATTACATTTCTACACTAGTGTCAGTTCATCCCCACAATTTGCATATGCCCTGCACATTCCCCTCCCCCATATCTCAATTTGTGCCAAATCTGTGAGACATTTTTGAGAAACCTACATGCCAAGTATAAACCATATATTGTGTTACCTACAGGTGATAGAAAAGAGCAGAAACACTGAACCTGTCTGTTCAGACCCCAGTCCTTCCTACCTACAGGTTATAGAAAAGAGCAGAAACACTGAACCTGTCTGTTCAGACCCCAGTCCTTCCTACCTACAGGTTATAGAAAAGAGCAGAAACACTGAACCTGTCCGTTCAGACCCCAGTCCTTCCTACCTACAGGTTATAGAAAAGAGCAGAAACACTGAACCTGTCTGTTCAGACCCCAGTCCTTCCTACCTACAGGTTATAGAAAAGAGCAGAAACACTGAACCTGTCTGTTCAGACCCCAGTCCTTCCTACCTACAGGTGATAGAAAAGAGCAGAAACACTGAACCTGTCTGTTCAGACCCCAGTCCTACCTACCTACAGGTTATAGAAAAGAGCAGAAACACTGAACCTGTCCGTTCAGACCCCAGTCCTTCCTACCTACAGGTTATAGAAAAGAGCAGAAACACTGAACCTGTCTGTTCAGACCCCAGTCCTTCCTACCTACAGGTTATAGAAAAGAGCAGAAACACTGAACCTGTCTGTTCAGACCCCAGTCCTTCCTACCTACAGGTGATAGAAAAGAGCAGAAACACTGAACCTGTCTGTTCAGACCCCAGTCCTTCCTACCTACAGGTTATAGAAAATAGCAGAAACACTGAACCTGTCCGTTCAGACCCCAGTCCTTCCTACCTACAGGTTATAGAAAAGAGCAGAAACACTGAACCTGTCTGTTCAGACCCCAGTCCTTCCTACCTACAGGTTATAGAAAAGAGCAGAAACACTGAACCTGTCCGTTCAGACCCCAGTCCTACCTACCTACAGGTGATAGAAAAGAGCAGAAACACTGAACCTGTCTGTTCAGACCCCAGTCCTTCCTACCTACAGGTGATAGAAAAGAGCAGAAACACTGAACCTGTCCGTTCAGACCCCAGTCCTACCTACCTACAGGTTATAGAAAAGAGCAGAAACACTGAACCTGTCCGTTCAGACCCCAGTCCTTCCTACCTACAGGTGATAGAAAAGAGCAGAAACACTGAACCTGTCTGTTCAGACCCCAGTCCTTCCTACCTACAGGTTATAGAAAAGAGCAGAAACACTGAACCTGTCTGTTCAGACCCCAGTCCTTCCTACCTACAGGTTATAGAAAAGAGCAGAAACACTGAACCTGTCCGTTCAGACCCCAGTCCTTCCTACCTACAGGTTATAGAAAAGAGCAGAAACACTGAACCTGTCTGTTCAGACCCCAGTCCTTCCTACCTACAGGTTATAGAAAAGAGCAGAAACACTGAACCTGTCTGTTCAGACCCCAGTCCTTCCTACCTACAGGTGATAGAAAAGAGCAGAAACACTGAACCTGTCTGTTCAGACCCCAGTCCTACCTACCTACAGGTTATAGAAAAGAGCAGAAACACTGAACCTGTCCGTTCAGACCCCAGTCCTTCCTACCTACAGGTTATAGAAAAGAGCAGAAACACTGAACCTGTCTGTTCAGACCCCAGTCCTTCCTACCTACAGGTTATAGAAAAGAGCAGAAACACTGAACCTGTCTGTTCAGACCCCAGTCCTTCCTACCTACAGGTTATAGAAAAGAGCAGAAACACTGAACCTATCCGTTCAGACCCCAGTCCTTCCTACCTACAGGTGATAGAAAAGAGCAGAAACACTGAACCTGTCTGTTCAGACCCCAGTCCTTCCTACCTACAGGTTATAGAAAAGAGCAGAAACACTGAACCTGTCCGTTCAGACCCCAGTCCTTCCTACCTACAGGTTATAGAAAAGAGCAGAAACACTGAACCTGTCTGTTCAGACCCCAGTCCTTCCTACCTACAGGTTATAGAAAAGAGCAGAAACACTGAACCTGTCTGTTCAGACCCCAGTCCTTCCTACCTACAGGTTATAGAAAAGAGCAGAAACACTGAACCTGTCTGTTCAGACCCCAGTCCTTCCTACCTACAGGTGATAGAAAAGAGCAGAAACACTGAACCTGTCCGTTCAGACCCCAGTCCTACCTACCTACAGGTGATAGAAAAGAGCAGAAACACTGAACCTGTCCGTTCAGACCCCAGTCCTTCCTACCTACAGGTGATAGAAAAGAGCAGAAACACTGAACCTGTCCGTTCAGACCCCAGTCCTTCCTACCTACAGGTTATAGAAAAGAGCAGAAACACTGAACCTGTCCGTTCAGACCCCAGTCCTTCCTACCTACAGGTGATAGAAAAGAGCAGAAACACTGAACCTGTCCGTTCAGACCCCAGTCCTTCCTACCTACAGGTGATAGAAAAGAGCAGAAACACTGAACCTGTCTGTTCAGACCCCAGTCCTTCCTACCTACAGGTGATAGAAAAGAGCAGAAACACTGAACCTGTCCGTTCAGACCCCAGTCCTTCCTACCTACAGGTGATAGAAAAGAGCAGAAACACTGAACCTGTCCGTTCAGACCCCAGTCCTTCCTACCTACAGGTTATAGAAAAGAGCAGAAACACTGAACCTGTCCGTTCAGACCCCAGTCCTACCTACCTACAGGTTATAGAAAAGAGCAGAAACACTGAACCTGTCCGTTCAGACCCCAGTCCTTCCTACCTACAGGTGATAGAAAAGAGCAGAAACACTGAACCTGTCCGTTCAGACCCCAGTCCTTCCTACCTACAGGTTATAGAAAAGAGCAGAAACACTGAACCTGTCTGTTCAGACCCCAGTCCTTCCTACCTACAGGTGATAGAAAAGAGCAGAAACACTGAACCTGTCCGTTCAGACCCCAGTCCTTCCTACCTACAGGTGATAGAAAAGAGCAGAAACACTGAACCTGTCTGTTCAGACCCCAGTCCTTCCTACCTACAGGTTATAGAAAAGAGCAGAAACACTGAACCTGTCCGTTCAGACCCCAGTCCTTCCTACCTACAGGTGATAGAAAAGAGCAGAAACACTGAACCTGTCTGTTCAGACCCCAGTCCTTCCTACCTACAGGTTATAGAAAAGAGCAGAAACACTGAACCTGTCCGTTCAGACCCCAGTCCTTCCTACCTACAGGTTATAGAAAAGAGCAGAAACACTGAACCTGTCTGTTCAGACCCCAGTCCTTCCTACCTACAGGTTATAGAAAAGAGCAGAAACACTGAACCTGTCCGTTCAGACCCCAGTCCTACCTACCTACAGGTTATAGAAAAGAGCAGAAACACTGAACCTGTCCGTTCAGACCCCAGTCCTTCCTACCTACAGGTGATAGAAAAGAGCAGAAACACTGAACCTGTCCGTTCAGACCCCAGTCCTTCCTACCTACAGGTTATAGAAAAGAGCAGAAACACTGAACCTGTCTGTTCAGACCCCAGTCCTTCCTACCTACAGGTGATAGAAAAGAGCAGAAACACTGAACCTGTCCGTTCAGACCCCAGTCCTTCCTACCTACAGGTGATAGAAAAGAGCAGAAACACTGAACCTGTCTGTTCAGACCCCAGTCCTTCCTACCTACAGGTTATAGAAAAGAGCAGAAACACTGAACCTGTCCGTTCAGACCCCAGTCCTTCCTACCTACAGGTGATAGAAAAGAGCAGAAACACTGAACCTGTCTGTTCAGACCCCAGTCCTTCCTACCTACAGGTTATAGAAAAGAGCAGAAACACTGAACCTGTCCGTTCAGACCCCAGTCCTTCCTACCTACAGGTTATAGAAAAGAGCAGAAACACTGAACCTGTCTGTTCAGACCCCAGTCCTTCCTACCTACAGGTTATAGAAAAGAGCAGAAACACTGAACCTGTCCGTTCAGACCCCAGTCCTTCCTACCTACAGGTTATAGAAAAGAGCAGAAACACTGAACCTGTCTGTTCAGACCCCAGTCCTACCTACCTACAGGTGATAGAAAAGAGCAGAAACACTGAACCTGTCTGTTCAGACCCCAGTCCTTCCTACCTACAGGTTATAGAAAAGAGCAGAAACACTGAACCTGTCTGTTCAGACCCCAGTCCTACCTACCTACAGGTGATAGAAAAGAGCAGAAACACTGAACCTGTCTGTTCAGACCCCAGTCCTTCCTACCTACAGGTTATAGAAAAGAGCAGAAACACTGAACCTGTCCGTTCAGACCCCAGTCCTTCCTACCTACAGGTTATAGAAAAGAGCAGAAACACTGAACCTGTCCGTTCAGACCCCAGTCCTTCCTACCTACAGGTGATAGAAAAGAGCAGAAACACTGAACCTGTCTGTTCAGACCCCAGTCCTACCTACCTACACAGGTTATGGCAAATATGTTGTTTTAGTTTTTCTCCAGAAGCCCCAAACTTCTATGTCAAAGATAATAAAACAAAAACACTACAGTAAATACTACAGTATACTACAGTCCACAGAAACACTACAGTAAATACTACAGTCCACAAAAACACTACAGTAAATACTACAGTCCACAAAAACATTACAGTAAATACTACAGTATACTACAGTCTACAAAAACACTACAGTAAATACTACAGTCCACAAAAACACTACAGTAAATACTACAGTATACTACAGTCTACAAAAACACTACAGTAAATACTACAGTATACTACAGTCTACAAAAACACTACAGTAAATACTACAGTATACTACAGTCCACAAAAACACTACAGTAAATACTACAGTATACTACAGTCCACAAAAACACTACAGTAAATACTACAGTCCACAAAAACACTACAGTAAATACTACAGTATATTACAGTCTACAAAAACACTACAGTAAATACTACAGTATACTACAGTCCACAAAAACACTACAGTAAATACTACAGTATACTACAGTCCACAAAAACACTACAGTATATACTACAGTATACTACAGTCCACAGAAACACTACAGTAAATACTACTGTATACTACAGTCCACAGAAACACTACAGTAAATACTACAGTCCACAAAAACACTACAGTAAATACTACAGTATACTACAGTCTACAAAAACACTACAGTAAATACTACAGTATACTACAGTCCACAAAAACACTACAGTATATACTACAGTATACTACAGTCCACAGAAACACTACAGTAAATACTACAGTATACTATAGTCCACAAAAACACTACAGTAAATACTACAGTATACTACAGTCCACAAAAACACTACAGTAAATACTACAGTATACTAGTCTACAAAAACACTACAGTAAATACTACAGTATACTAGTCTACAAAAACACTACAGTAAATACTACAGTCCACAAAAACACTACAGTATATACTATTTATTTTACTGCAGTATTTATAATATAGTAAACTGTAAATACTACAGTATACAACAGTGAATAATACAGTTAGGTCCACAAAAACCCTACAGTGAATACTACAGTCCACAAAAACCCTACAGTGAATACTACAGTCCACAAAAACCCTACAGTGAATACTTAAGCAACAAGGCATGAGGAGGTTTGGTATATGGTCAATAAACCACGGCTCAGGGCTGTTCTAATCATGACACAATACGGAGTGCCTGGATACATCCCTTAACCGTGGTATATTGGCCATATACCACAAACCACGAGGTGCCTTATTGCTGTTATAAACTGTCTAACAACGTAATTAGAGCAGTAAAAATAAATGTTTTGTCATCCACCTGGTATACGGTCTGATATAACACGGCTGTCGGCCAATCAGCAATCAGGGCTCAAACCACCCAGTTTATACTATAGTATTTTTTCATGTGGATCTCCAAAGACATATTTGGCAGAATATTTAGTGATGTACCTCAGCCAGAGTAGCTGAGCGTGTTGATTATTGAATCAGTAGGCCTGTTTATCTCTTGTTTGTGTCCATACTGTAAGGAAAGTACTGTGGTAAACAAAGAATGTCAAATCCTGAACCACCCAACATCACCATAGCTCCTTCTTTGAGAGGTGTTCATTTATGGTTTGCTGCCAGCACTCTAGGCTACGATTAAACATAGTTTCACAGTGGTCCAAAATTCCTGAAGAAAGAGAGGGGGGAATTCTTAAATATTTCTGTGAGAGGAACACTCTCTCATAGCAACAGGGAGGTGGTGTATTTACTAAATGAAACAACACATGTATTTTGGTTCATAGGTTGTGTAAGATCATCTCTCTAGGAGTGTTATTATAGACCAGGAACATGTTGTTATCCCCAAAGACTGTGACTCAGTTTTTCCTTTCTGATGATTTTTTCTGAACTCAACATCTTCCATGTTGTTCATTTTAGGCTCCCTCTGTATGACGTTTTAGTGGAGCTATGAGCTAGATTCATCTCAATGTTTTCAGCTGTCTTATGTGCATATCTGACTATCTTGTAGGACATTCCTTGGCTGCTCGGCCAGCTTGGTTGTGGTTTTGGAAGAACCCTCAGTTCCAGAGGAGGCTGGTGTGAGGGGCTATAGGAGCACGGGCTCATTGTAATGGCTGGAATGGATTAAATGGAACCGTGTCAAATATATGGAAACCACATGTTTGACTCTGGTACATTGATTCCATCCCAGCCACTACACTGAGCCTGTCTTCCTATAGCTCCTACTACCAGCCTCCTCTGCTTAGTTATATGTCTCCATTGTAGAAAAAGAAGAAAGGAAAGAAGGGCAGTAAGAAGAAGAAGAAGAAAGAGAAGGATCTGACTGCTGACAGGTCAGTGTCTGATAATATCAGTCTGCCATATGGAGCAGATGATTGGTTGGCAGAGGGCAGGAGTATGATGTCATGGAGTGACCACCACTCCAATAGGCCTGGTTAATGATTAGTGTGTTTGTGACCTGCTCCCCCGCCCTCAGTTTAACACCATCTTTCTCTCTCCCTCCCTCTCACCCGACTTACCATTCTCTCTCTCCCTCTCTGTCCTTTCCTTTCTCTACTTCATGTTTATCTCTCACTTTCATTGCCCTTTTCTCTCACTCTGTCTGTCCCTCCACACTCTCTCTCTCTCTCGCTCTCTCCCTCCTCTCTCTCTCTCTGTGTCTTACTCTCTCTCCCTCCTTCTCTCTCCCTTTGTCTCTCTCTCCCTTTGTCTCTCTCTCCCTTTGTCTCTCTCTCTCTCTCTCTGTCTTTCCCTCTCCCTCCCTCCCTCTCTCTCTCTGTCTTTCCCTCTCCCTCCCTCCTCTCTCTGTGTCTCTCTCTCCCTCCCTCCTCTCTCTGTGTCTCTCTCTCTCTCTCTCTCTCTCTGTCTTACTCTCTCCCTCCTTTCTCTCTCTGTCTCTCTGTCTCTCTGTCTCTCTCTCTGTGTCTCTCTCTCTCTCCCTCCTCTCTCTCCCTCTGTCTCTCTGTGTGTCTTACTCTCTCCCTCCTCTCTCTCTCTCTCTCTCTCTGTGTCTTACTCTCTCCCTCCTCCCTCTCTCTCTCTCTGTCTCTCTCTCTGTGTGTCTTACTCTCTCCCTCCTCTCTCTCTCTCTCTGTGTCTTACTCTCTCTCCCTCCTCTCTCTCTCTCCCTCCTCTCTCTCTCTCTCTCCCTCTGTCTCTCTGTGTGTCTTACTCTCTCCCTCCTCTCTCTCTCTCTCTCTCTGTGTCTTACTCTCTCCCTCTTCCCTCTCTCTCTCTCTGTCTCTCTCTCTGTGTGTCTTACTCTCTCCCTCCTCTCTCTCTCTCTCTCTGTCTCTCTCCCTCCTCTCTCTCTCTGTGTCTTACTCTCTCTCCCTCCTTCTCTCTCCCTCCTCTCTCTGTCTCTCTCTCTCTCTCCAGAACCCTTGAGTCTCTGTATGAAGAGCTGGTGCTGGAAGGCTTCTTGATTAGACCCTTGAACATCAAGCTCTCTGAGTACATTGGTACAGTACTGACATCTCACACACACACACGCACACAGCGCGGAAACTATTCAGACCCATTTTTTTCACATTTTGTTACCTTTTTTTCCCTCATCAATCTACATCCAATAGCCCATAATGACAAAGCAAAAACAGGTTTTTAGAAATGATTGCAGATGTATTAAAAAAATATATAAAACTGAAATATCACATTTACATAAGTATTCAGACCCTCAGTACTTTGTTGAAGCACCGTAGCACCGTCAGTGATTACAGTCTCAAGTCTTCTTGGCACACCTGTATTTGGAGAGTTTCTCCCATTCTTCTCTGCAGATTCTCTCAAGCTCAGTCAGGTTGGATGGGGAGCGTCGCTGCACAGCTATTTTCAGGTTGGGTTCAAGACCGGGCTCTGGCTGGGCCACTCAAGAACATTCAGAGACTTGTCCCGAAGCCATTCCTGTGTTGTCTTTGCTGTGTTCTTAGGGTCGTTGTTCTGTTGGAAGGTGAACCTTTGCCCCAGTCTGAGGTCCTGAGCGCTCTGGAGCAGGTTTTCATTAAGGATCGCTCCGTTCTTCTTTCCCTCGATCCTGACTAGTCTCCCAGTCCCTGCCGCTGAAAAACATCCCCACAGCATGATGCTGCCACCAGCATGCTTCACCGTAAGGATGGTATAAGGTTTCCTCCAGACGTGATGCTTGGCATTCAGGTTTCATCAGACCAGAGAATCTTGTTTCTCATGGTCTGAGAGTCTTTAGGTGCCTTTTGGAAAACTCCAAGCTGGCTGTCATGTGCCTTTTACTGAGGAGTGGCTTCCGTCTGGCCACTCTACCATAAAGGCATGATTGGTGGAGTGCTGCAGAGATGGGAGAACCTTCCAGAAAGACAACCATCTCCAAAGAGGATTGCTGAGTTTGGCCGGACGGCCAGCTCCAGGAATAGTCTTGGTGATTCCATTTTTTTTCCATTTAAGATTGATGGAGGCCACTGTGTTCTTGAGGATCTTCAATGATACAGAAATGTTTTGGTACCCTTCCCCAGATCTGTGCCTCGACACAATCCTTTCTCAGAGCTCTGCGGACAATTCCTTCAACCTCATGGCTTGGTTTTTTCTCTGCCATGCACTGTCAACTGTGGGACCTTACATAGACAGGTGTGTGCCTTTCCAAAACATGTCCAATCAATTGAATTTACCACAGGTGGACTCCAATCAAGTTGTAGAAACATCTGAAGGAGGATCAATGGAAACAGGATGCACCTGAGCTCAATTTTGAGTCTCCTAGTAAAGTGTTCGAATACTTATGTAAATAAGGTATTTCTGTTATGTATTTTATATACATTTTCCAAAAATGTCTAAAAACCTGTTTTTGCTTTGTATTTATGGGGTATTGTGTGTATATATACATTTTAGAATAATGCTGTAACGTAACAAAATGTGGAAGAAGTCAAGGGGTCTGAATACTTTCCCCAATGCGCTGTGCATATAAAATGTTGGTGACTTAGGTCTGGCTTCAGTCAATTGGATAATCCTTAGTCACAGCTATATGAATGTTCATGCATACGTGTGTGTCTGTGTGCTTTGGTGTGTGTGTCTGTGTACTTTGGTGTGTGTGTCTGCATGCTTTGGTGTGTGTGTCTGCATGCTTTGGTATGTGTGTCTGCGTGCTTTGGTGTGTGTATCTGCGTGCTTTGCTGTGTGTCTGCATGCTTTGGTGTGTGTCTGGGTACTTTGGTGTGTGTGTCTGTATGCTTTGGTATGTGTGTCTGCGTGCTTTGGTGTGTGTGTCTGGGTACTTTGGTGTGTGTGTCTGCATGCTTTGGTATGTGTGTCTGCGTGCTTTGGTGTGTGTGTCTGCGTGCTTTGGTGTGTGTGTCTGCGTGCTTTGGTGTGTGTGTCTGCGTGCTTTGGTGTGTGTGTCTGCGTGCTTTGGTGTGTGTGTCTGGGTACTTTGGTGTGTGTGTGTCTGCATGCTTTGGTATGTGTGTCTGCGTGCTTTGGTGTGTGTGTCTGTGTGCTTTGGTGTGTGTGTCTGCGTGCTTTGGTGTGTGTGTCTGCGTGCTTTGGTGTGTGTGTCTGGGTACTTTGGTGTGTGTGTCTGCGTTCTTTGGTGTGTGTGTCTGCGTGCTTTGGTGTGTGTGTCTGCGTGCTTTGGTGTGTGTGTCTGGGTACTTTGGTGTGTGTGTCTGCGTGCTTTGGTGTGTGTGTCTGGGTACTTTGGTGTGTGTGTGTCTGCATGCTTTGGTGTGTGTGTCTGCGTGCTTTGGTGTGTGTGTCTGCGTGCTTTGGTGTGTGTGTCTGCGTGCTTTGGTGTGTGTGTCTGGGTACTTTGGTGTGTGTGTCTGCATGCTTTGGTGTGTGTATCTGCATGCTTTGGTGTGTGTATCTGCGTGCTTTGGTGTGTGTGTCTGGGTACTTTGGTGTGTGTGTCTGCGTGCTTTGGTGTGTGTGTCTGGGTACTTTGGTGTGTGTCTGCATGCTTTGGTGTGTGTGTCTGCGTGCTTTGGTGTGTGTGTCTGCGTGCTTTGGTGTGTGTATCTGCGTGCTTTGGTGTGTGTGTCTGGGTACTTTGGTGTGTGTGTCTGCATGCTTTGGTGTGTGTGTCTGCGTGCTTTGGTGTGTGTGTCTGCGTGCTTTGGTGTGTATCTGTGTGCTTTGGTGTGTGTGTGTGAAAAGGTGTGTTTGCTCACGAGTGTCTAGTAGGGCCAGCTGGATATCAGACAGGGAGCCTGCCTCATCTCCACAGGGATTTATGACTCAATATCCCACTCTGTGCCTCATTCCCTCCCTGCCTCCCGCCCTAGATGTCTCGCTGCGGCCATGTTGCAATAAGGGTCAGGATGACACCACACTCTATCATGTTGAACAGACAGACACACATGCCTGGCTCCCCAAAACCAGTTACTGTTGGTTTCAATTATATCCACATACAGTGCCTTTGATGTTGGGAGGGAGTTTGGAATGGTTGAGGAGGAGAGTCCGGCAAGAGGGACAGAGAAATAGATGTTGATGTCTATGATAGTGGCCTAAATACCTTCCCTTATTTCTAGCCACAGTATAGCTCGATGCCTTGATGCCTAAAGGCTCCTGAATTACAGCCAATTAATGTCTAAGTTGCATTAGTACAGGTTTCTGCTGAGTTGATTTATGTCTGAAGATATGCATCAGGCAATGTACAAAGAGCAAATTCCATACCTCAAAGAACAAGACTATTGTCTGATGGATGTCTGACTTCTCTCCCTCCCCCTTCCCCCCTCTCTCTCTCTCCCCCTCCCTCCCTCCCTCTCTCGTCTCCCCCTCCCTCCCTCCCTCCCTCCCTCATCTGTCCCTCCCTCCCTCCCTCCCTCCCTCCCTCCCTTGTCTCTCCCTTCCCCTCCCTCCCTCCAGGTGAGTTCAGCTACCTGGGTACGACCCTGCGCCAGGCAGACATTGAGCCCATGCCCTCTCTGTCAGACGTCAGACAGCTCATTGCCCTTTATGGGATCCTGCCTCTGGGTGAGTGAGAGAGAGCCCATCCCATCCACTCTCATCATTGTGACTGTGATCACATCACCCCACAGCCTGGCTAGCCTGATTCATACTTATTGTACTTGCAACACACACACACACACACTCACACTTTGATCCTTCAGCCACTCTCTCCTGGCTGAGCCTTTCTGTCACTGTC
Organism: Oncorhynchus mykiss; assembly: GCF_057628025.1. Lineage (NCBI taxonomy): Eukaryota > Metazoa > Chordata > Actinopteri > Salmoniformes > Salmonidae > Oncorhynchus > Oncorhynchus mykiss. The sequence continues at coordinate 18,963,483 of NC_143039.1, forward strand.
TCTGCCACCACTATGCTACAGCTGCAGAACACAGGGGAGTCGGGTAACTGTGGTCCAGAACCCAGAATAGAATAGAACAGCACAGAGAAGAACATAGAATACTAGAGGAAAGTAGAACAGAATAGAACAGAATAGAATAGAACAGAATAGAACAGAAATACAGAATACAAATACAGAACAGAAATACAGAACAGAATAGAATATTCCACACCACTAGATCATCTAGAAGCAGCTAGTGGGCTGATGCTAATCCAGGGATCCTAATGGTAGTAGAATACAGCTCACTGAAGTTCACCCCAACCCTGAAGGGACATGATCTTTCTCCCCAACACGTCTCATGTCACCTGGCGTTAAGACCCATTTCCATCCCATCCCCCTACGCCAGCGTCGTGGACCCCCAGACGTAGCTCCCGAAGAGGGGAGGGTTACTGAACAAACAGGCCACCCACCCTGGAGAAGAAGAGGATGTCTTTCAGCACCTCAGACCTAATCAAAGGCAATATGACTACCAGAGGCCTGGATGGGCTGGTGTGGATGTCCATCACCACCATCATCACTACCACCACCACCTTCATCACCTGCAACACCACCCCCTCCACCACTACCATCCCCCCCACCACCATCACTATTATCATCACCACCACTACTACCACCGTCACTAGCACCCCTACCACCACTACCATCACCACCACTACCATCACCACCACCACTAAAACCACTACCACCACCACCACTACCATCACCACCACTACCATCACCACCACTACCATCACCACCACCACCACCACTAAAACCACTACCACCACCACCACCACTACCATCACCACCACTACCATCACCATCACCATCACCACCACCACCACCACTACCATCACCACCACTACCATCACCACCACTACCATCACCACCACCACCACCACTAAAACCACTACCACCACCACCACCACTACCATCACCACCACTACCATCACCATCACCATCACCACCACCACCACCACCACCACTACCATCACCACCACTACCATCACCACCACTACCATCACCACCACCACCACCACTAAAACCACTACCACCACCACCACCACTACCATCACCACCACTACCATCACCACCACCACCACCACTAAAACCACTACCACCACCACCACCACTACCATCACCACCACTACCATCACCATCACCATCACCACCACCACCACCACTACCATCACCACCACTACCATCACCACCACTACCATCACCACCACCACCACCACTAAAACCACTACCACCACCACCACCACTACCATCACCACCACTACCATCACCACCACCACTACCATCACCACCACTACCATCACCACCACCACTACCATCACCACCACTACCATCACCATCACCATCACCACCACCACCACCACTAAAACCACTACCACCACCACCACTACCATCACCACCATCACTAACACCACCATCACAACCATCACCACCACCACTAACACCACCACCACTACCATCACCACCACTACCATCACCACCGCCACTAACACTACCATCACCACCACTACCATCACCACCGCCACTAACACTACCATCACCGCCACTAACACTACCATCACCACCACTACCATCTCCCCCTCTATCATCACCACTACCACCACCACCACCACTACCATCATCACTACTACCACTACTACCACTACCACCTCTACTACCACCATCACCTCCACCATCGCCACTACCACCACCACTACCTCCACCACTACCAGCACCACCACCACTACCACCACCACCACTACCATCATCACTACTACCACTACTACCACTACCACCACCATCACCTTCACCACTACCACTACTACTACCACCACTACCATCACTACTACCACCATCACCTCCACTACCCCTCACTACCACCACCACCATCACTACTACCACCACCATCACCACCACCTCTAACATCGCCACCACCACCTCCACCATCACCTCCATCACCACCACCATCACCACCACCATCACCACCTCTAACACCTCTACCACAACTACCATCACCACCACTACCATCACTACCACCACCTCTACCACAACTACCATTACCACCACTACCATCACTACCACCACCTCAACCACCACTACCACCATCACCTCCACTACCCCTCACTACCACCACCACCATCACTACTACCACCACCATCACCACCACCTCTAACATCGCCACCACCACCTCCACCATCACCTCCATCACCACCACCATCACCACCACCATCACCACCTCTAACACCTCTACCACAACTACCATCACCACCACTACCATCACTACCACCACCTCTACCACCTCTACCACAACTACCATTACCACCACTACCATCACTACCACCACCTCAACCACCACTACCACCACCATCATCACTACTACCACTACCACCACATCCACCATCACCGCCACCACCACTACTACTACCACCACCATCACCACCACTCCCACCACCATCATGCCTCACTACCACTACCACCATCACCACCACCACCACTACCATCACCACCACCACTACCATCACCACCAATAAAACCACTACCATCACCACCACAACCACTACCATCACCACCACTACCACTACCATCACCACCACCACTACCATCACCATCACCACCACCACTACCACCACCACCACTACCATCACCACCATCACCACCACTACCATCACCATCACCACCACTACCATCACCACCACTACCATCACCACCACTACCATCACCACCACTACCATCACCTCCATCGTCACATACAGTTTATTTATACCTGCACTGTCTACACACAACACTGCCTAAGCTTCCACCTCTTTTTATGAAATGAATCACAACAGGACATTGTTTTGTTTTGTTGTTCCCGGAACTTTATTCTCATTCTCACCAAGAGTTACTCTGTGATGATTCAGAGATTCCTTAGAGACTGGTTTGGTTTTCTGAAGTATAAGCATTGTATATTGGAGGGAGGCTGGCTAGATCGTGTCCTTGGTAGAGAGATATCTCTGTGTACTCCCTTTGTTAGCGATTCACAGCCAATTATCCAGACTGGCTGCTATCTCATTCTCAGTGGTGTCTGTTATTTTCACAAGAAAGTGACAATATTTGAACATGATAGTGTTCCTTCTTTTAACCTGTGTTTGACCTTATTGTTCAAGCTTCTACAGTTAATTTCCTATGGAAAAGGACAAGTGCACGTTGCACTAGTCAATTGATCGGCTAATCTGTCCCAGATGGGTTAGAGGCAGGAAAGAGATCATCATTAGACCTTAATGGGAGGAGTAGTTTTCTAATCAGTGCTCATAGTGTACCTAATGAACTAACACTGTGACCTGATCTAACAGAGAGTGAACTGACCCTATAAACAGCCTGCAGCATAGAGAGAGAGAACAGAGGCCAGAGCCTGTTGCCAGCTATTGTAGTTTTAATGAGTTCCGGTCAGAGCAGCAGGAGCGGGACTTCTTGGCTGGGCCTACCCCAGGGACAGGAGGGGATTCCTGGGGATAAGGGTTACACGGCTGCACCTGCTCTGGGTCTAGAGGTTAATGCAGGGGTGTTGTGATTGGATGTGTTTACTCTCACGTTCTGTGTCCTGGCCCTCTGGCCTCTATCCAACCTGGACTTTTAATCACGGTTATTTTCAGAGAGCACACAATGCTGCACCCTCAGCCCAGCCTCACTGCACCCTCAGCCCAGCCTCACTGCAACCTCAGCCCAGCTTCACTGCAGCCTCACTGTAGCCTCAGCACACCCTCACTGCAGCCTCAGTACACCCTCACCCCAGCCTCAGCCCACCCTCAGTCCAGCCTCACCCAGGCTCAGTCCAGGCTCAGCCCCAGCCCAGCACAACCCCAGGCTCATCCCAGCCTCAGCCCCAGCCCAGACTAACCCCAGTATCATCCAGCTGGGTAATTCAACTATTGTTCCCTGTGGTAGGAGGTTAACCTGGCTGAATCAGTTAATACCAGTTAAGCAGCACTGCTGCTGCTGAGGCCCTCAGAGACCTCACAGGGGTTACAAACACCTATAGTGACCTTACGGCTCTGTTCAATCTGCATGGCGAAAGTTCAGCTTTAAAAGTTTAGCATTATGCTGTGATTGAAATTTACCACCACCTAACCATCACCATCTACATGTTATTACCCTGTTATCATTCTCTCTCTCTCTCTCTCTCTCTCTCTCTCTCTCTCTCTCTCTCTCTCTCTCTCTCTCTCTCTCTCTCTCTCTCTCTCTCTCTCTCTCTCTCTCTCTCTCTCTCTCTCTCTCTCTCTCTCTCTCTCTCTCTCTCTCTCTCTCTCTCTCTCTCTCTCTCTCTCTCTCTCTCTCTCTCTCTCTCTCTCTCTCTCTCTCTCTCCCTCCCTCCCTCCCTCCCTCCCTCCCTCCCTCCCTCCCTCCCTCCCTCCCTCCCTCCCTCCCTCCCTCCCTCCCAGGATCCCAGTCCGTCCATCAGAAGGCTCCCCTGATGAAGACTCTGCTGCTGGCTGGTCCTGGAGGCGTAGGGAAGAGGATGCTGGTCCATGCTCTGTGCACTGAGACCGGGGCCAACCTCTTCAACCTGTCCCCCAGAAACCTGGCTGGGAAGTACCCCGGCAGGAGCTGCCTCCAGTACCTACTGCACATAGTCTTCAAGGTTTTTGTCAATCTGCTACTGTACATAGTGAGGAAGGCAGCAAAATGGTGCCATGTACGAGGGTAGAGGTCATTGTCTGGTTTGATTCAGATAGTATATGCACACATACTGTATGCCCCACAAAAACACTTTGGCAGTGTACATGATTAGGTATCAGTGTTGTGAATGAAATGCCTGCTGGTGAAGTCAGGAATAAGCTGCACTATGAGCTGCTCTATGTGTTGCTCTGTCAGCTTGATGTTGCTATGTGTTGCTCTGTCAGCTTGATGTTGCTATGTGTTGCTCTGTCAGCTTGATGTTGCTATGTGTTGCTCTGTCAGCTTGATGTTGCTATGTGTTGCTCTGTCAGCTTGACGTTTCTATGTGTGGCTCTGTCAGCTTGATGTTTCTATGTGTGGCTCTGTCAGCTTGATGTTTCTATGTGTTGCTCTGTCAGCTTGATGTTGCTATGTGTTGCTCTGTCAGCTTGACGTTTATCAGATCAACATAGTTGTCTATCGGTTAACACAGTTACTGTTCACGGTTCCCCTGTGACATTCTGCACCACTGACTCATCTGAGACATGGAGGGGGGACGAGGGACATGAGAGAAGAGAGAGACATGGAGGGAGAGAGAGATTTGTCTCGCTTGGACACCTCTCTATGCAGCTGTCTTGAGAGGCAAACAAGTCAGGAGCCCATAGCCACTAGCGACATTGTTCTGAATCTCGCCTGTCAGCACCTCATTGGTCGGCACCCTCTCTAAGTGCATTCTGGGATCAGGAGCGTGTCCTGACAGCACTTCCTGCTTGCTGAGACAGTGTTGGTTTCTAAAAGGCTTGTAACATTTGGGTGTGGCTGCCTCCCTCACCCCAAGTTGTTTTTGTCAATGCCAGCCATGGAAACACTGCAAGTTCACAATACTGTTTCTCCATAAGCCTGTGGTGTCATTAACTAAAGACTTACTAGCTCTCCTCTCCTATGGGACATAAGGCAACAATGAGCTCCTTCCAACACTCTCTGTCCTTGGCCACGTGTTGTGCCTCGTGATACGAGATGTTCATCTTGGCCAGCTCCTCCGAGTTCTGCACCAGGTATTCTTCTTCTCCCTGGTAGAGTCCACCTTTTGGGGATAAGGGTTATGGTTAGGGCCAGGGTTAGGGTTATGGTTTGGGCTAGGGTTAGGGTTATGGTTATGGTTATGGTTATGGTTAGGGTTAGGGCCAGGGTTAGGGTTATGGTTTGGGCTAGGGTTAGGTTTAGGGTTATGGTTAGGGTTATGGTTAGGGTTAGGGTTAGGGTTAGGGTTAGGGTTAGGAGATACACTGTAGTTTAAATGTTACTGATAGTCCAGTTAATGTACGACTTGTGCGTGTGGGTGTTATTTTGTTTGTGTGTTTGTGTGAGACTGATGTTTCTGCTGGTTAGACTGTTTGTTTTGTTGAGGTTACTAATTTTCCCATATGGGAGAGAGTTGTTTGAACATTGGCCTTGATGTGTGAAATAAAGAGGTGTGTTTCTTTGTGTTGTTCTGCTGTGGCAGGTGGCTCGCCAGCTGCAGCCCTCTGTAATATGGATCGGAGATGCAGAGAAAACCTTTTATAAGAAAGTCCCGAAGCTGGAGAAAGAGGTATGTTCTCTACACAACAGCAGCATATCTCAATACCACTGTTCATCTCGTCAACAAAAATAGTGAATCAAATATTTGGCAAACATATATTTTTCAGTGGCAATTAACGAGACTATAACTGCCTAAATAGACCCAGAAAAAACTGTAACTAAACAAAAAAGAAGAGACTAAATTATCTCTGTGACTAAAATCTGTTGGACTGAACAAGAGTTTTTAGACAGATTGAGAGCTATTCAGTGATACGTACTGTTAATATTAGCAGAACAGATGCCCAGTCCAGTTCTGTTCATGAGTCTGGGCAGACAGGCTCCACTCCGGCTCCGCCTCCGATCAAACACATTGCGCAGGCGACTCTGTTGCTTCCTCGTAGCTAACCAGTCACCACCAGCCTTCTAGTTAGATACCACCCGTTGCCTGGTTAACAAACACAAGATGCTTTACAAAATGAAAAACAAAAGCAGCATTAAGTTGAATAGTAAAACAACAGTCCAGCTATGTTTTTCTCTCTCGAGTATAGAAACGTTTTTGAATTTGTAGGCTCGCTCAACACTCACACTTTCCCCACTGCATTTCATAGCCAGGTTCTGTCTCAGACTTCTAGCCAAGTCTCCCTCTTTTCCTCAGAGAAAATGGCTCTATTGTAGCCATTACCTTTCAAAAGATATGACTCATAATACCAGCGCTACATTTGTTGTCTTTCTGTCGTGGCGGTCCGTTCTACAACTAGGCTACTTGCGGACTCGATTGGGACTCGAGGTTAAGTGGATCGGCTACATCACTGGGTGAAACAGTCATTAGCTCCCATTCAGAGTCATTAGCCCTCGTACTGTACTACTTCTGGACCTCAGTGTGTCTGTGGAACGATGATAACGATGACACCTCAGAGTGACGGAGGTGCAACACACTACTTTACCAATACTTTACATCACTTTCTCTCTCTCTCTCTCTCTCTCTCTGTCTCTCTCTCTGTGTGTCTCACTCTGTCTCTGTCTCTCTCTCTCTCTCGCGCGCGCTCTCTCTATCTGTCTTTTTGTCTCTCTGTCTCTCGCTCTCTCAGACTCTCTTTGTCTCTCTCTGTCTATGTCTCTCTGTCTCTCTCTCTCCTTCTCTCTCTATGCGCTTGTGTGTGCCTGTTTGATGTGTACAGTGCATTCAGACAGTATTCAGACCCCGAGACTTTTGTTAAGTAACATTTTGTTACGTTACAGCCTTATTCTAAAATATATGTCTCTCCTCATCAATCTACACACAATACCCCATAATGACAAAGCAAAAACTGTTTTTTAGACATTTCGCTAATTTATTAAAGATAAAACACTGAAAAATGGCATTTACATAACTATTCAGACCCTTTACTCAGTACTTTGTTGAAGCACATTTGGCAGTGATTACAGCCTTGAGTCTTCTTAGGTGTGACGCTACAAGCTTGGCACACCTGTATTTGGGGAGTTTCTTCCATTCTTCTCTGCTGATCCTCTCAAGCTCACTCGGGTTGAATGGGGAGTGTCACTGTACAGCTATTTTCAAGTCTCTTCAGAGATGTTAGATCGGGCTCAAGTCCTGGCTCTGGCTGGGCCACTCAAGGACATTCATAGACTTGTCCCAAAGCCACTCCTGCGTTTTCTTGGCTGTGTGCTTAGGGTTGTTGTCCTGTTGGAAGATGAACCTTCACCCCAGTCTGAGGTCCTGAGTGTTCTGGAGCAGGTGTCATCAAGGATCTCTCTGTACTTTGCTCTGTTGATCTTTCCCTAGTCTCCCAGTCCCTGCCACTGAAAAACATCCACACAGCATGATGCTGTCACCACCATGCTTCACTGTAGGGATGGTGCCTGGTTTCCTCCAGACGTGATGCTTGGCATTCAGGCCAAAGAGTTCAATCTTGGTTTCATCAGACCTGAGAATCTTGTTTCTCATGGTCTGAGAGTCATTTAGGTGCCTTTTGACAAACTCCAAGCAGGCTGTCATCCGTCTTTTACTGAGGAGTGGCTTCCGTCTGGCCACTCTACCATAAAGGCTTGATTGGTGGAGTGCTGCAGAGATGGTTGTCCTTCTGGAAGGTTCTCCCATCACCATAGAGGAACTCTGGAGCTCTGTCAGAGTGACAATCGGGTTCTTGGTCACCTCCCTGACCAAGGCCCTTCTCCCTTGATGCTCAGTTTGGGGATGAGTCTAGGAAGAGTCTTGGTGGTTCCAAACTTCTTCCATTTAAGAATTATGTTCTTAGGGACCTTCAATGCTGCAGACATTTTTTGGTACCCTTCCCCAGATCTGTGCCTTGACACAATCCTGTCTCAGAGCTCTTTGGACAATTCCTTCAACCTCAACCTCATGTCTTGGTTTTTGCTCTGACATGCACTGTCAACTGTGGGATCTTATATAGACAGGTGTGTGCCTTTCCAAAACATGTCCAATCAATTTCATTTACCACAGGTGGACTCCAATCAAGTTGTAGAAACATCTGAAGGATGATCAATGGAAACAGGATGCACCTGAGCTCAATTTTGAGTCTCATAGCAAAGGGTCTGAATACTTATAAATATAAGGCATTTCTGTTTTATGTTCACTTTGTCGTTATGGGTATTGTGTGTAGATTGGTGGGGAAAAACATTTATTTAATCCATTTTAGAATAAGGCTGTAACGTAACAAAATGTTGAAAAGGGGAAAGGGTCTGAATACTTTCTGAATGCACTGTATGTAATATCTATGTAGTCTGAACTAAGAATTCATACGGCCAGATAATTGTTATACATTCTTATACATATGTGTTGGTAGGATAAGGCTATGTCTGTTTGGTCACATAGAAGTCAGTGATGTATGTTTACTATAGGTTAATGAGGCAATGCAAATGTGATGTGACTAAAATGTGACTAAAATGAAAGGGCATTTAGTTGACTAAAATGTCTCACTGTTTTTGTCATTTTGACAATAACTAGACTAAATCATTATTCAATCGACAAAAACCTGACTAAAACGTAATGATATTTTAGTCAAAATGACTAAAATGTAAAAAAAGAGACCAGTTATTAGCACTGCTCAATACCAGCCCTCGACACTCGACTCAACAAACTGGATGCCGTCTATCACAGTGCCATCCTTTTTGTCACCAAAGCCCCATACACTACCCACCATTGCGATCTGTACGCTCTCGTTGGTTGGCCCTCGCTTCATACTCGTCGCCAAACCCACTGGCTACAGGTTATCTACAAGTCTCTGCTAGGTAAAGCCCCACCTTATCTCAGCTCGCTGGTCACCATAGCAGCATCCACTCGTAGCACGCGCTCCAGCAGGTATATCTCACTGGTCACCCCCAAAGCCAATTCCTCCTTTGGTTGTCTTTCCTTCCAGTTCTCTGCTGCCAATGACTGGAACGAACTGCAAAAATCTCTGAAGCTGGAGACTCATATCTCCCTCACTAACTTTAAGCACCAGCTGTCAGAGCAGTTTACAGATCACTGCACCTGTACATAGCCCATCTGTAAACAGCCCATCTATCTACCTACCTCATCCCCATACTGTATTTATTTATTTATCTTTCTCCTTTGCACCCCAGTATCTCTACTTGCACATTCATCTTCTGCACATCTACCATTCCAGTGTTTTAATTGCTATATTGTAATTACTTCGCCACCATGGCCTATTTATTTCCTTAACTTACCACATTTGCACTCACTGTATATAGACTTTTTGTTTTCTTTTGTTCTACTGTATAATTGACTGAATCATTTGTTTATTCCAAGTGTAACTCTGTGTTGTTGTATGTGTCGAATTGCTATGCTTTATCTTGGCCAGGTTGCAGTTGTAAATGAGATCTTGTTCTCAACTAGCCTACCTGGTTAAAGAAAGGTGTTCTCAACTAGCCTACCTGGTTAAAGAAAGGTGTTCTCAACTAGCCTACCTGGTTAAAGAAAGGTGAAAGAAATAAAAACACTACAGTGCACATTGACAAACAGTGTAATCAAGGGACTTGTTTTGACAAGAATGTTTACATAGCAGATTGTCAAGTAACCTTCTCCATTATTGCATTGTTTGTGAATGAACTAAAGTGGGACTCACATCCATTGTTGGGTAACATGGGTTATATGAGTTGACAGCTGTGAGCAGTTGAAAATGGGGACATCTTGAATTTACAAATAAGTTTATGCTGCCCTCATGTGGCCGGTCATAACTCTCTACCCCCTCTTCCTTGTTCTCCCTCTCTCTCCCTCTCCTCCCTCTCTCTCTATCTCCATACCCCTCTCCTCCCTCTCTCTCCTCCCTCTCTCTCTATCTCCATACCCCTCTCCTCCCTCTCCCTCTATCTCCATACCCCTCTCCATCTCCTTCTCTCTCTCCTCACTTACTCTCCCTCTCCTCCCTATCTCCATACCCCTCTCCATCTCCCTCTCTCTATCTCCATACCCTTCTCCATCTCCCTCTCCTCACTTCCTCTCCCTATCTCCATACCCCTCTCCATCTCCCTCTCCTCCCTATCTCCATACCCCTCTCCATCTCCCTCTCCTCTCTCTCTCCTCTCTATCTCCATACCCCTCTCCATCTCCCTCTCCTCTCTATCTCCATACCCCTCTCCATCTCCCTCTCCTCACTTACTCTCCCTCTCCTCCCTATCTCCATACCCCTCTCCATCTCCCTCTCCCTCTATCTCCATACCCCTCTCCATCTCCCTCTCCTCTCTCTCTCCTCACTTACTCTCCCTCTCCTCCCTATCTCCATACCCCTCTCCATCTCCCTCTCCCTCTATCTCCATACCCCTCTCCATCTCCCTCTCCTCTCTCTCTCCTCACTTCCTCTCCATCTCCCTCTCTTTCTCTCTCCTCCCTCTCTCCTCTCTCCCTCTCTAGATGGAGCCTAAGCGTCTGAAGAAGGACCTAGTCAAGGTGCTGAAGTCTGTGAAGCCTGAGGATCGTGTTCTGGTCGTAGGGACGTCCCGGAGGCCCTTTGACGCAGACCTCAAGCCCTTCTGTAAAGTCTATAGGAAGATCATCCTCATCCCCAGACCTGACTATGCCTCCAGACTGGGTGGGTTATCTATAGTAGTCTATATTGGTTTATATTGGTTTATAGTGGTCTATAGTGGTCTGCATTGGTCTATATTGGTTTATAGTGGTCTATATTGGTTTATAGTGGTCTATATTGGTTTATAGTGGTCTAAATTGATTTATAGTGGTCTATATTGGTTTATATTAGTTTATAGAGTGGTTTATAGTGGTCTATATTGGTCTATATTGGTTTATAGTTGTCTATAGTGGTCTATATTTGTCTATATTGGCTTATAGTGGTCTATATTGGTCTATAGGAGTCTATAGTGGTCTATGTTGGTCTATAGGAGTCTATAGTGGTCTATATTGGTTTATAGTGGTCTTTAGTGGTCTATATTGGTTTATAGTGGTTTATAGTGTCTATAGTGGTCTATATTGGTTTATAGTTGTTTATAGTGATCTATAGTGTTTTATGTTGGTTTATAGTGGTCTATATTGGTTTATAATTGTCCATAGCGGTTTATAGTGGTCTATATTGGTTTATAGTGGTCCATAGTGGTTTATAGTGGTTTATAGTGATGTATAGTGGTCTATATTGGTTTATGGGGGTTTATAGTGGTCTATCTATCTTCAGAGCTCGTGCTGCTAGGCGACCTAAACTGGAACATGCTTAACACCCCAGCCATCCTACAATCTAAACTTGATGCCCTCAATCTCACACAAATTATCAATGAACCTACCAGGTACCTCCCCAAAGCCTTAAACACAGGTACCCTCATAGATATCATCCTAACCAACTTGCCCTCTAAATACACCTCTGCTGTCTTCAACCAAGATCTCAGCGATCACTGCCTCATTGCCTGCATCCGTAATGGGTCAGCGGTCAAACGACCTCCACTCATCACTGTAAAACGTCCCTGAAACACTTCAGCGAGCAGGCCTTTCTAATCGACCTGGCCGGGGTATCCTGGAAGGATATTGATCTCATCCCGTCAGTAGAGGATGCCTGGATATTTTTTTTAAATGCCTTCCTAACCATCTTAAATAAACATGCCCCATTCAAGAAATTTAGAACCAGGAACAGATATAGCCCTTGGTTCTCCCCAGACCTGACTGCCCTTAACCAACACAAAAACATCCTATGGCGTTCTGCATTAGCATCGAACAGCCCCCGTGATATGCAGCTGTTCAGGGAAGCTAGAAACCATTATACACAGGCAGTTAGAAAAGCCAAGGCTAGCTTTTTCAAGCAGAAATTTGCTTCCTGCAACACTAACTCAAAAAAGTTCTGGGACACTGTAAAGTCCATGGAGAATAAGAACACCTCCTCCCAGCTGCCCACTGCACTGAAGATAGGAAACACTGTCACCACTGATAAATCCACCATAATTGAGAATTTCAATAAGCATTTTTCTACGGATGGCCATGCTTTCCACCTGGCTACTCCTACCCCGGTCAACAGCACTGCACCCCCCACAGCAACTCGCCCAAATCCGTTCAGCTGATGTTCTGAATGAGCTGCAAAATCTGGACCCCTACAAATCAGCCGGGCTAGACAATCTGGACCCTTTCTTTCTAAAATTATCTGCCGAAATTGTTGCCACCCCTATTACTAGCCTGTTCAACCTCTCTTTCGTGTCGTCTGAGATTCCCAAAGATTGGAAAGCAGCTGCAGTCTTCCCCCTCTTCAAAGGGGGGGACACTCTTGACCCAAACTGCTACAGACCTATATCTATCCTACCATGCCTTTCTAAGGTCTTCGAAAGCCAAGTCAACAAACAGATTACCGACCATTTCGAATCTCACCATACCTTCTCTGCTATGCAATCTGGTTTCCGAGATGGTCATGGGTGCACCTCAGCCACGCTCAAGGTCCTAAACGATATCTTAACCGCCATCGATAAGAAACATTACTGTGCAGCCGTATTCATTGATCTGGCCAAGGCTTTCGACTCTGTCAATCACCACATCCTCATCGGCAGACTCGACAGCCTTGGTTTCTCAAATGATTGCCTCGCCTGGTTCACCAACTACTTCTCTGATAGAGTTCAGTGTGTCAAATCGGAGGGTCTGCTGTCCGGACCTCTGGCAGTCTCTATGGGGGTGTCACAGGGTTCAATTCTTGGACCGACTCTCTTCTCTGTATACATCAATGAGGTCGCTCTTGCTGCTGGTGAGTCTCTGATCCACCTCTACGCAGACAACACCATTCTGTATACTTCCGGCCCTTCTTTGGACACTGTGTTAACAACCCTCCAGGCAAGCTTCAATGCCATACAACTCTCCTTCCGTGGCCTCCAATTGCTCTTAAATACAAGTAAAACTAAATGCATGCTCTTCAACCGATCGCTACCTGCACCTTTCTGCACCGACCCGCCTGTCCAACATCACTACTCTGGACGGCTCTGACTTAGAATACGTGGACAACTACAAATACTTAGGTGTCTGGTTGGACTGTAAACTCTCCTTCCAGACACATATCAAATATCTCCAATCTAAAGTTAAATCTAGAAATGGCTTCCTATTTCGCAACAAAGCATCCTTCACTCATGCTGCCAAACATACCCTTGTAAAACTGACCATCCTACCAATCCTCGACTTTGGCGATGTCATTTACAAAATAGCCTCCAATACCCGACTCAACAAATTGGATGCAGTCTATCACAGTGCAATCCGTTTTGTCACCAAAGCCCCATATACTACCCACCATTGCGACCTGTACGCTCTCGTTGGCTGGCCCTCGCTTCATACTCGTCACCAAACCCACTGGCTCCATGTCATCTACAAGACCCTGCTAGGTAAAGTCCCCCCTTATCTCAGCTCGCTGGTCACCATAGCATCTCCCACCTGTAGCACACGCTCCAGCAGGTATATCTCTCTAGTCACCCCCAAAACCAATTCTTTCTTTGGCCGCCTCTCCTTCCAGTTCTCTGCTGCCAATGACTGGAACGAACTACAAAAATCTCTGAAACTGGAAACACTTATCTCCCTCACTAGCTTTAAGCACCAACTGTCAGAGCAGCTCACAGATTACTGCACCTGTACATAGCCCACCTATAATTTAGCCCAAACAACTACCTCTTTCCCTACTGTATTTAATTAATTTATTTATTTTGCTCCTTTGCACCCCATTATTTTTATTTCTACTTTGCACATTCTTCCATTGCAAATCTACCATTCCAGTGTTTTACTTGCTATATTGTATTTACTTTACCACCATGGCCTTTTTTTGCCTTTACCTCCCTTATCTCACCTCATTTGCTCACATCGTATATAGACTTGTTTCTACTGTATTATTGGCTGTATGTTTGTTTTACTCCATGTGTAACTCTGTGTTGTTTGTGTCGAACTGCTTTGCTTTATCTTGGCCAGGTCGCAATTGTAAATGAGAACTTGTTCTCAACTTGCCTACCTGGTTAAATAAAGGTGAAATAAATCAAATAAAATAAATAGTGGTCTATATCTAGGCCAACCTGTTGGCTATGGACAGACAGAATCTGTGGAGGTTTTATTCCCTAAAGCCACCAGAAATGAGTTGACATGAAAACTACTGGTGGAATGAATTCATATGATAGGCCCACCAGTAAACACACATCTATAAAAAAAAATGTTGTATTCATTGCCCGCTTCTGGTTTGAACTCTAACCTTTCTCTCCCTGTCTGATGTGTTCTCCAGTGCTGTGGAGGGAGCTGCTGTGTGGCGGCGGTGCTCGCCTCACCCCCAACCTGGACCTGAGCTCCCTGGCCAAGGTGACAGATGGCTACACCCAGGGCCACATCCTGCAGGCTGTGAGGCAGGTGCTGACCCCTCGCAGGCTGGCCCAGCAGACTACCAGACCACTGACCGCTGAAGAGTTCATCCCTCCACTGGCCAGACAGGACCCCGTCTACAAAGAGGAGGAGGAGGCCTTTAAGGTTCAGTAGCATCAATCAATTAATCACCTTTTTTCCATATGTTTATCACCAAAGTGCTCAGGATAGCCTTACTCCCACCGAAATCAGAGGCAACAATTGGAAAGCTCCTATGTAGGAGGAAGGAAGGGGTTATTTTGCCATTATAACAGTTAAAATGGTCCTCTGTATCTTAGTAGGTGGTGCAGTAGGTGGTGCTTGCATCTTAGGATAGTGGGTTTGATTCCCGGGACCACACATATGTAAAACAATAATATGTAAGTGGCTATGGTTAAAAGCTTCTGCTAAATGGTATTTTATTATATTAAAACGTGTTTTTGCCTTTGTTGTGCTGATTGGTTTACATATATTATCATAATCAGATATGAATTCAGTATTATTACTATTATCATTATTGTATTATGAATTCAGTATTATAATCCGATATGAATTCAGTATTACAATCAGATATCAATTCAGTATTACAATCAGATATCAATTCAGTATTATAATCAGATATCAATTCAGTATTATAATCCGATATGAATTCAGTATTATAATCAGATATCAATTCAGTACTTTAATCATATATGAATTCAGTATTATAATCAGATATCAATTCAGTACTTTAATCATATATGAATTCAGTATTATAATCAGATATCAATTCAGTACTTTAATCATATATCAATTCAGTATTATCCGATGAACTCCATATATACATTTGAGAGTCGTGCTCCAACAATCACCACATGAGGGTGCTGCGTTCCTACAGTTAGGAAGGAAATGCCACTGTATAACAGGTTTTATTTCCTCCGACCGTGGATTGATGGCTGCGAATGTGTTTCCAGATGTGGTACGGCAGGACACCTTTGGGTAAGAAGAGGGCACGGGCGGCCAAGGCCATCGAGGAGGAGGGAGAGTCGGGCAAGGACAAAGACAAGCGGGGCACTGGGAGGAAGACAGGGAAAGAAGAGAAAAGCAAGAAGAACAATAAGTAAATGTCAAAGACAAGAGATAGACGTCGTCAACATTGGAGAGGTCTACAGACAGGGACTTTCAGGGGATGTGATTTACATTCCTACTTCTTAGATATGATGGACGATACATTTACTACCAGTCTATGACTGTAAATGTCATGACAACAGTATAACGGTAACAGTCGATCGTGTTATGATCATAATGACAAAAGTAGCTGTTTATCTTGTATGAGACCAGATATAAAGTATGTCAAATAAATCATTATTATCGCAGTGTAAATATTGAAGATAAGTGTTGTTGATTTTAGTCCAAATGGATCACAGCAGTATAATTTCATGAGATTCTATTTAGGGGATGTTTATTTTCAGTCTCCAACTATTTTGACCATTAGAAGCTAATTAGCCTTGTTGATGAGCGCTGAGTTGTTTAAACTGGGGGCTCTGAGCTGCAGTGGGAGGGGGGGCGTACTGAGACTCACAACCCCCCCAAAATACACCCCGTCGCATCCAAGCCCCGGGCTCCCCTCTCTCCCCTGTCCTGAGACAAATCATCATTAACCATCCCCAGAACCACGAGACCGTGCAACGATGGAGGGATTCCTCTCAAATGTTAGCTTCTAACCGTAATGATGAAAAAACACAGCAACGGTGCCTTGTATTTCCTGTCCGTCTTCCTTCTTCTTCTCTCTCCGTCTCTCACTCTCTCTCTCTCTCTCTCTCTCTCTCACTCTCCGTCTCTCTCTCTCTCTCTCTCTCTCTCTCTCTCTCACTCTCCGTCTCTCACTCTCTCTCTCTCTCTCTCTCTCTCTCTCTCTCACTCTCCGTCTCTCTCTCTCTCTCTCTCTCTCTCTCTCTCTCACTCTCTCACTCTCTCACTCTCTCTCTCTCTCTCACTCTCTCTCTCTCTCACTCTCTCCCTTTCCTCAGCCATCGTTGGGTTTGCGTGGCTTCTGTGCCATAAGAGTCTGTTAATTAGCCTGTGTAATTGTCATTGTTGCCAGTTACAGCCAGGGGGCTTCAGGCAGAGAGACACTGTGCAATGTAGCAGCACCTTGTCCCAGGTCGCCCTGTGTTACTGTTTACACCCAGTTAGCGCTAACAAGCCAGCCTGCCCTGCCAAGCGGCTGACCCACTTCCCGGCTCCAGCAAGCCTCCTAGGTCCCCAAGGACCAACTACCCCCCTTCACTGGCCATCTTTAATCAAGTATTAGTCAATGGGAAACCAGATCCCCATTGTCCACCACAGCATAACCCTAACCATGCATCTGTACCCCTCTTGTCTTTTGGGTGTCTGGGTCTACACACTCCACACACTCTCTTGTCCCTGTCTTTATAGTCATCCTCTACCTTCCCTTTCTGTCTGTCTTTCTCTCACTGTCACATCCCATCGCTCTCTCATTTTCTCTCTTTATCTCTCTCTTCTTCTTCTCCGTCCCATCTCTCCTCCTGCCAGGTGGGTTTACAGAGCGTGACAAACACTGTCACCTTTCCTGCTCCTTGTAGCTTAAACCAACATCTAATTGAATTATTCATGTGTGTGGACCACCGCCTTCTCACCCAAGAAAAGGCCCTTCAGCAGTCTTTTATGTGACGACCAAGCTGTTTTTACTCCAGTGGTGATCCCTTTGGGATCTATTTACTGTGGTATGACTGAGGTGAACCACGCCGTGCATTTATCCAGAATAACACATTCACAATGTCTTAATGCACAGATAATTAGCAAATGTGGAAAGACAGCATTGTGTTTGGTTAATTGCTCACAGTGTGATGGTTACTAGCGTTGTTATCAGCTGATCTGTATCTCAGGCAGACTTATTTTTTTTGATTTTGCCCATCTTCTCCTCCTTCATGCTTCATTTCTTAATTTCCATAAGACTGGATTTCTCTCCGCAATTTTGTGGCGATGATAATGAATCATTATTTGATTAGATTAATCATTCTTTAATTTCTGTGTTTTGTGATGACAGAGTCAAGGGTGATTCAACCCTGTGGTCATGGCAGTAATAAAATCAAGACCACTGTCGACTCTTGGAGACTTTTAACCATTATTTTGCAATTCCTATTTATGTCCCTGTCTCTTGGCTTGAGGGCCCAGTTCTCCATACACCCAAACTTTCTCTCTCAACCCCTGACCTAGTGTTCCTTTTTATGGTGATGTATCCAGTCTTTCCACACAGTCCTCAGCCAGAGGTGGGAAGAAATGCTGATATGACCTAGAAAATGTTCAGCTCAGGTCCCAGCCCCAGTCCCAGCTCCATTCCTAGTCCCAACCCCAGCACCAGCCTTCCTCTGTAGCCCAGGGGGAGTGATGCTCTGACAGGCTCATTTGCTTTGCGATCCCCTGGTCTACTGGGGCCCTGTACTGGGACAGAGTGACAGCTAGGAGCTCCCTGGGTGGGAGGGGGACACATGCTCAGGGGGGTCCCCCCTCCACCTCACTGCCTGTCACATACTATCACAAAGTTCCTATACTCTTTTTCAAGGCAGCATCCACTTTAAAACCATGAAACCTTCAAATAATGTTTGAGATCTTTCCTGTATTCCACTGTTCTATTGTAATAAAATAGATGTATACCATATACATAGCTTTATAGTTGAAACGTTGTGCTGATGACATTTGAGACAAACTCAGGAAGCTATGCCAATTTGAGCTGGTTGGTTAGTATTATCTGGTTGGTTAGTATTATCTAGTTGGTTAGCATTATCTGGTTGGTTAGTATTATCTGGTTGGTTAGTACTATCTGGTTGGTTAGTACTATCTGTTTGGTTAGTATTATGTGGTTGGTTAGTACTATCTGGTTGGTTAGTACTATGCGGCTTGTTAGTATTATGTGGTTGGTTAGTATTATCTGGTTGGTTAGTATTATCTAGTTGGTTAGTATTATCTAGTTGGTTAGTATTATCTGGTTGGTTAGTATTATGTGGTTGGTTAGTATTATGTGGTTGGTTAGTATTATCTAGTTGGTTCGTATTATCTGTTTGGTTAGTATTATGTGGTTGGTTAGTACTATCTGGTTGGTTAGTACTATGCGGCTTGTTAGTATTATGTGGTTGGTTAGTATTATCTGGTTGGTTAGTATTATCTAGTTGGTTAGTATTATCTAGTTGGTTAGTATTATCTGGTTGGTTAGTATTATGTGGTTGGTTAGTATTATCTAGTTGGTTCGTATTATCTGGTCGGTTAGTATTATCTGGTTAGTTAGTATTATCTAGTTGGTTAGTATTATGTGGTTGGTTAGTATTATGTGGTTGGTTAGTATTATGTGGTTGGTTAGTATTATCTGGTTGGTTAGTATTATGTGGTTGGTTAGTATTATCTGGTTGGTTAGTATTATCTGGTTGGTTAGTATTATCTGGTTGGTTAGTATTATCTGGTTGGTTAATATTCTCTGGTTGGTAAGTATTATCTGGTTGGTTAGTATTATCTAGTTGGTTAGTATTATGTGGTTGGTTAGTATTATGTGGTTGGTTAGTATTATGTGGCTTGTTAGTATTATGTGGTTGGTTAGTATTATGTGGTTGGTTAATATTATGTGGTTGGTTAGTATTATGTGGTTGATTAGTATTATCTGGTTGGTTAGTATTATGTGGTTGGTTAGTATTATGTGGTTGGTTAGTATTATGTGGTTGGTTAGTATTATCTGGTTGGTTAGTATTATCTAGTTGGTTAGTATTATCTAGTTGGTTTGTATTCTCTGGTTGGTTAGTATTATCTGGTTGGTTGGTATTCTCTGGTTGGTTAGTATTATCTTGTTGGTTAATATTTTCTGGATTGTTAGTATTATGTGGTTGGTTAGTATTATGTGGTTGGTTAGTATTATGTGGATTGTTAGTAAATGTGGTTGGTTAGTATTATCTGGTTGGTTAGTATTATCTAGTTGGTTACTATTATGTGAATTGTTAGTATTTTCTGGTTGGTTAATATTATCTAGTTGGTTAGTATTATGTGGTTGGTTAGTATTATGTGGTTGGTTAATATTATGTGGTTGGTAAGTATTACCTAGTTGGTTAGTATTATGTGGTTGGTTAGTATTATGTGGTTGATTAGTACTATCTGGTTGGTTAGTATTATGTGGTTGGTTAGTATTATCTAGTTGGTTAGTATTATCTGGTTGGTTAATATTCTCTGGTTGGTTAGTATTATCTGGTTGGTTAGTATTATCTAGTTGGTTAGTATTATGTGGTTGGTTAGTATTATGTGGTTGGTTAGTATTATCTGGTTGGTTAGTATTATGTGGTTGGTTAGTATTATCTGGCTTGTTAGTATTATGTGGTTGGTTAGTATTTTGTGGTTGGTTAGTATTATCTGGTTGGTTAGTATTATGTGGTTGGTTAGTATTATCTAGTTGGTTAGTATTCTCTGGTTGGTTAATATTCTCTGGTTGGTTAGTATTATCTGGTTGGTTAGTATTATCTAGTTGGTTAGTATTATGTGGTTGGTTAGTATTATCTGGTTGGTTAGTATTATGTGGTTGGTTAGTATTATCTGGCTTGTTAGTATTATGTGGTTGGTTAGTATTATGTGGTTGGTTAGTATTTTGTGGTTGGTTAGTATTATCTGGTTGGTTAGTATTATGTGGTTGGTTAGTATTATCTGGCTTGTTAGTATTATTTGGTTGGTTAATATTATGTGGTTGGTTAGTATTATGTGGTTGATTGGTATTATCTGGTTGGTTAGTATTATGTGGTTGGTTAGTATTATCTGGTTGGTTAGTATTATCTAGTTGGTTAGTATTATCTAGTTGGTTTGTATTCTCTGGTTGGTTAGTATTATCTGGTTGGTTAGTATTTTCTGGTTGGTTAGTATTATCTGGTTAGTTAATATTTTCTGGATTGTTAGTATTATGTGGTTGGTTAGTATTATGTGGTTGGTTAGTATTATGTGGATTGTTAGTATAATGTGGTTGGTTAGTATTATCTGGTTGGTTAGTATTCTCTAGTTGGTTAGTATTATGTGGATTGTTAGTATTTTCTGGTTGGTTAATATTATCTAGTTGGTTAGTATTATGTGGTTGGTTAGTATTATGTGGTTGGTTAGTATTATGTGGTTGGTTAGTATTATGTGGTTGGTTAGTATTATCTGGTTGGTTAGTATTATGTGGTTGGTTAGTATTATCTGGTTGGTTAGTATTATCTGGTTGGTTAGTATTATCTGGTTGGTTAGTATTATCTGGTTGGTTAATATTCTCTGGTTGGTAAGTATTATCTGGTTGGTTAGTATTATCTAGTTGGTTAGTATTATGTGGTTGGTTAGTATTATGTGGTTGGTTAGTATTATGTGGCTTGTTAGTATTATGTGGTTGGTTAGTATTATGTGGTTGGTTAATATTATGTGGTTGGTTAGTATTATGTGGTTGATTAGTATTATCTGGTTGGTTAGTATTATGTGGTTGGTTAGTATTATGTGGTTGGTTAGTATTATGTGGTTGGTTAGTATTATCTGGTTGGTTAGTATTATCTAGTTGGTTAGTATTATCTGGTTGGTTAGTATTATCTGGTTGGTTGGTATTCTCTGGTTGGTTAGTATTATCTTGTTGGTTAATATTTTCTGGATTGTTAGTATTATGTGGTTGGTTAGTATTATGTGGTTGGTTAGTATTATGTGGATTGTTAGTAAATGTGGTTGGTTAGTATTATCTGGTTGGTTAGTATTATCTAGTTGGTTACTATTATGTGAATTGTTAGTATTTTCTGGTTGGTTAATATTATCTAGTTGGTTAGTATTATGTGGTTGGTTAGTATTATGTGGTTGGTTAATATTATGTGGTTGGTAAGTATTATCTAGTTGGTTAGTATTATGTGGTTGTTTAGTATTATGTGGTTGATTAGTACTATCTGGTTGGTTAGTATTATGTGGTTGGTTAGTATTATCTAGTTGGTTAGTATTATCTGGTTGGTTAATATTCTCTGGTTGGTTAGTATTATCTGGTTGGTTAGTATTATCTAGTTGGTTAGTATTATGTGGTTGGTTAGTATTATGTGGTTGGTTAGTATTATCTGGTTGGTTAGTATTATGTGGTTGGTTAGTATTATCTGGCTTGTTAGTATTATGTGGTTGGTTAGTATTATGTGGTTGGTTAGTATTTTGTGGTTGGTTAGTATTATCTGGTTGGTTAGTATTATGTGGTTGGTTAGTATTATCTAGTTGGTTAGTATTCTCTGGTTGGTTAATATTCTCTGGTTGGTTAGTATTATCTGGTTGGTTAGTATTATCTAGTTGGTTAGTATTATGTGGTTGGTTAGTATTATGTGGTTGGTTAGTATTATCTGGTTGGTTAGTATTATGTGGTTGGTTAGTATTATCTGGCTTGTTAGTATTATGTGGTTGGTTAGTATTATGTGGTTGGTTAGTATTTTGTGGTTGGTTAGTATTATCTGGTTGGTTAGTATTATGTGGTTGGTTAGTATTATCTGGCTTGTTAGTATTATTTGGTTGGTTAATATTATGTGGTTGGTTAGTATTATGTGGTTGATTGGTATTATCTGGTTGGTTAGTATTATGTGGTTGGTTAGTATTATCTGGTTGGTTAGTATTATCTAGTTGGTTAGTATTATCTAGTTGGTTTGTATTCTCTGGTTGGTTAGTATTATCTGGTTGGTTAGTATTTTCTGGTTGGTTAGTATTATCTGGTTAGTTAATATTTTCTGGATTGTTAGTATTATGTGGTTGGTTAGTATTATGTGGTTGGTTAGTATTATGTGGATTGTTAGTATAATGTGGTTGGTTAGTATTATCTGGTTGGTTAGTATTCTCTAGTTGGTTAGTATTATGTGGATTGTTAGTATTTTCTGGTTGGTTAATATTATCTAGTTGGTTAGTATTATGTGGTTGGTTAGTATTATGTGGTTGGTTAGTATTATGTGGTTGGTTAGTATTATCTGGTTGGTTAGTATTATGTGGTTGGTTTGTATTATGTGGTTGGTTAGTATTATCTAGTTGGTTAGTATTATGTGGTTGATTAGTATTATCTGGTTGGTTAGTATTATCTAGTTGGTTAGTATTATGTGGTCGATTAGTATTATCTAGTTGGTTAGTATTATCTAGTTGGTTAGTATTATGTGGTTGGTTAGTACTATCTGGTTGGTTAGTATTATGTGGTTGGTTAGCATTATATGGTTGATTTAGTATTATCTAGTTGGTTAGTATTATCTGGTTGGTTAGTACTATCTGGTTGGTTAGTATTATGTGGTTGGTTAGTATTATCTAGTTGGTTAGTATTATCTGGTTGGTTAATATTCTCTGGTTGGTTAGTATTATCTGGTTGGTTAGTATTATCTAGTTGGTTAGTATTATGTGGTTGGTTAGTATTATGTGGTTGGTTAGTATTATCTGGTTGGTTAGTATTATGTGGTTGGTTAGTATTATCTGGCTTGTTAGTATTATGTGGTTGGTTAGTATTATGTGGTTGGTTAGTATTTTGGGGTTGGTTAGTATTATCTGGTTGGTTAGTATTATGTGGTTGGTTAGTATTATCTAGTTGGTTAGTATTCTCTGGTTGGTTAATATTCTCTGGTTGGTTAGTATTATCTGGTTGGTTAGTATTATCTAGTTGGTTAGTATTATGTGGTTGGTTAGTATTATGTGGTTGGTTAGTATTATCTGGTTGGTTAGTATTATGTGGTTGGTTAGTATTATCTGGCTTGTTAGTATTATGTGGTTGGTTAGTATTATGTGGTTGGTTAGTATTTTGTGGTTGGTTAGTATTATCTGGTTGGTTAGTATTATGTGGTTGGTTAGTATTATCTGGCTTGTTAGTATTATTTGGTTGGTTAATATTATGTGGTTGGTTAGTATTATGTGGTTGATTGGTATTATCTGGTTGGTTAGTATTATGTGGTTGGTTAGTATTATCTAGTTGGTTAGTATTATCTAGTTGGTTTGTATTCTCTGGTTGGTTAGTATTATCTGGTTGGTTAGTATTTTCTGGTTGGTTAGTATTATCTGGTTAGTTAATATTTTCTGGATTGTTAGTATTATGTGGTTGGTTAGTATTATGTGGTTGGTTAGTATTATGTGGATTGTTAGTATAATGTGGTTGGTTAGTATTATCTGGTTGGTTAGTATTCTCTAGTTGGTTAGTATTATGTGGATTGTTAGTATTTTCTGGTTGGTTAATATTATCTAGTTGGTTAGTATTATGTGGTTGGTTAGTATTATGTGGTTGGTTAGTATTATGTGGTTGGTTAGTATTATCTGGTTGGTTAGTATTATGTGGTTGGTTTGTATTATGTGGTTGGTTAGTATTATCTAGTTGGTTAGTATTATGTGGTTGATTAGTATTATCTGGTTGGTTAGTATTATCTAGTTGGTTAGTATTATGTGGTCGATTAGTATTATCTAGTTGGTTAGTATTATCTAGTTGGTTAGTATTATGTGGTTGGTTAGTACTATCTGGTTGGTTAGTATTATGTGGTTGGTTAGCATTATATGGTTGATTTAGTATTATCTAGTTGGTTAGTATTATCTGGTTGGTTAGTATTATCTGGTTGGTTAGTATTATCTAGTTGGTTAGTATTATGTGGTTGGTTAGTATTATGTGGTTGGTTAGTATTATCTGGTTGGTTAGTATTATCTAGTTGGTTAGTATTCTCTGGTTGGTTAATATTCTCTGGTTGGTTAGTATTATGTGGTTGGTTAGTATTATCTAGTTGGTTAGTATTCTCTGGTTGGTTAATATTCTCTGGTTGGTTAGTATTATCTGGTTGGTTAGTATTATCTAGTTGGTTAGTATTATGTGGTTGGTTAGTATTATCTGGTTGGTTAGTATTATGTGGTTGGTTAGTATTATCTGGCTTGTTAGTATTATGTGGTTGGTTAGTATTATGTGGTTGGTTAGTATTTTGTGGTTGGTTAGTATTATCTGGTTGGTTAGTATTATGTGGTTGGTTAGTATTATCTGGCTTGTTAGTATTATTTGGTTGGTTAATATTATGTGGTTGGTTAGTATTATGTGGTTGATTGGTATTATCTGGTTGGTTAGTATTATGTGGTTGGTTAGTATTATCTGGTTGGTTAGTATTATCTAGTTGGTTAGTATTATCTAGTTGGTTTGTATTCTCTGGTTGGTTAGTATTATCTGGTTGGTTAGTATTTTCTGGTTGGTTAGTATTATCTGGTTAGTTAATATTTTCTGGATTGTTAGTATTATGTGGTTGGTTAGTATTATGTGGTTGGTTAGTATTATGTGGATTGTTAGTATAATGTGGTTGGTTAGTATTATCTGGTTGGTTAGTATTCTCTAGTTGGTTAGTATTATGTGGATTGTTAGTATTTTCTGGTTGGTTAATATTATCTAGTTGGTTAGTATTATGTGGTTGGTTAGTATTATGTGGTTGGTTAGTATTATGTGGTTGGTTAGTATTATGTGGTTGGTTAGTATTATCTGGTTGGTTAGTATTATGTGGTTGGTTAGTATTATCTGGTTGGTTAGTATTATCTGGTTGGTTAGTATTATCTGGTTGGTTAGTATTATCTGGTTGGTTAATATTCTCTGGTTGGTAAGTATTATCTGGTTGGTTAGTATTATCTAGTTGGTTAGTATTATGTGGTTGGTTAGTATTATGTGGTTGGTTAGTATTATGTGGCTTGTTAGTATTATGTGGTTGGTTAGTATTATGTGGTTGGTTAATATTATGTGGTTGGTTAGTATTATGTGGTTGATTAGTATTATCTGGTTGGTTAGTATTATGTGGTTGGTTAGTATTATGTGGTTGGTTAGTATTATGTGGTTGGTTAGTATTATCTGGTTGGTTAGTATTATCTAGTTGGTTAGTATTATCTGGTTGGTTAGTATTATCTGGTTGGTTGGTATTCTCTGGTTGGTTAGTATTATCTTGTTGGTTAATATTTTCTGGATTGTTAGTATTATGTGGTTGGTTAGTATTATGTGGTTGGTTAGTATTATGTGGATTGTTAGTAAATGTGGTTGGTTAGTATTATCTGGTTGGTTAGTATTATCTAGTTGGTTACTATTATGTGAATTGTTAGTATTTTCTGGTTGGTTAATATTATCTAGTTGGTTAGTATTATGTGGTTGGTTAGTATTATGTGGTTGGTTAATATTATGTGGTTGGTAAGTATTATCTAGTTGGTTAGTATTATGTGGTTGTTTAGTATTATGTGGTTGATTAGTACTATCTGGTTGGTTAGTATTATGTGGTTGGTTAGTATTATCTAGTTGGTTAGTATTATCTGGTTGGTTAATATTCTCTGGTTGGTTAGTATTATCTGGTTGGTTAGTATTATCTAGTTGGTTAGTATTATGTGGTTGGTTAGTATTATGTGGTTGGTTAGTATTATCTGGTTGGTTAGTATTATGTGGTTGGTTAGTATTATCTGGCTTGTTAGTATTATGTGGTTGGTTAGTATTATGTGGTTGGTTAGTATTTTGTGGTTGGTTAGTATTATCTGGTTGGTTAGTATTATGTGGTTGGTTAGTATTATCTAGTTGGTTAGTATTCTCTGGTTGGTTAATATTCTCTGGTTGGTTAGTATTATCTGGTTGGTTAGTATTATCTAGTTGGTTAGTATTATGTGGTTGGTTAGTATTATGTGGTTGGTTAGTATTATCTGGTTGGTTAGTATTATGTGGTTGGTTAGTATTATCTGGCTTGTTAGTATTATGTGGTTGGTTAGTATTATGTGGTTGGTTAGTATTTTGTGGTTGGTTAGTATTATCTGGTTGGTTAGTATTATGTGGTTGGTTAGTATTATCTGGCTTGTTAGTATTATTTGGTTGGTTAATATTATGTGGTTGGTTAGTATTATGTGGTTGATTGGTATTATCTGGTTGGTTAGTATTATGTGGTTGGTTAGTATTATCTGGTTGGTTAGTATTATCTAGTTGGTTAGTATTATCTAGTTGGTTTGTATTCTCTGGTTGGTTAGTATTATCTGGTTGGTTAGTATTTTCTGGTTGGTTAGTATTATCTGGTTAGTTAATATTTTCTGGATTGTTAGTATTATGTGGTTGGTTAGTATTATGTGGTTGGTTAGTATTATGTGGATTGTTAGTATAATGTGGTTGGTTAGTATTATCTGGTTGGTTAGTATTCTCTAGTTGGTTAGTATTATGTGGATTGTTAGTATTTTCTGGTTGGTTAATATTATCTAGTTGGTTAGTATTATGTGGTTGGTTAGTATTATGTGGTTGGTTAGTATTATCTGGTTGGTTAGTATTATGTGGTTGGTTTGTATTATGTGGTTGGTTAGTATTATCTAGTTGGTTAGTATTATGTGGTTGATTAGTATTATCTGGTTGGTTAGTATTATCTAGTTGGTTAGTATTATGTGGTCGATTAGTATTATCTAGTTGGTTAGTATTATCTAGTTGGTTAGTATTATGTGGTTGGTTAGTACTATCTGGTTGGTTAGTATTATGTGGTTGGTTAGCATTATATGGTTGATTTAGTATTATCTAGTTGGTTAGTATTATCTGGTTGGTTAGTACTATCTGGTTGGTTAGTATTATGTGGTTGGTTAGTATTATCTAGTTGGTTAGTATTATCTGGTTGGTTAATATTCTCTGGTTGGTTAGTATTATCTGGTTGGTTAGTATTATCTAGTTGGTTAGTATTATGTGGTTGGTTAGTATTATGTGGTTGGTTAGTATTATCTGGTTGGTTAGTATTATGTGGTTGGTTAGTATTATCTGGCTTGTTAGTATTATGTGGTTGGTTAGTATTATGTGGTTGGTTAGTATTTTGGGGTTGGTTAGTATTATCTGGTTGGTTAGTATTATGTGGTTGGTTAGTATTATCTAGTTGGTTAGTATTCTCTGGTTGGTTAATATTCTCTGGTTGGTTAGTATTATCTGGTTGGTTAGTATTATCTAGTTGGTTAGTATTATGTGGTTGGTTAGTATTATGTGGTTGGTTAGTATTATCTGGTTGGTTAGTATTATGTGGTTGGTTAGTATTATCTGGCTTGTTAGTATTATGTGGTTGGTTAGTATTATGTGGTTGGTTAGTATTTTGTGGTTGGTTAGTATTATCTGGTTGGTTAGTATTATGTGGTTGGTTAGTATTATCTGGCTTGTTAGTATTATTTGGTTGGTTAATATTATGTGGTTGGTTAGTATTATGTGGTTGATTGGTATTATCTGGTTGGTTAGTATTATGTGGTTGGTTAGTATTATCTGGTTGGTTAGTATTATCTAGTTGGTTAGTATTATCTAGTTGGTTTGTATTCTCTGGTTGGTTAGTATTATCTGGTTGGTTAGTATTTTCTGGTTGGTTAGTATTATCTGGTTAGTTAATATTTTCTGGATTGTTAGTATTATGTGGTTGGTTAGTATTATGTGGTTGGTTAGTATTATGTGGATTGTTAGTATAATGTGGTTGGTTAGTATTATCTGGTTGGTTAGTATTCTCTAGTTGGTTAGTATTATGTGGATTGTTAGTATTTTCTGGTTGGTTAATATTATCTAGTTGGTTAGTATTATGTGGTTGGTTAGTATTATGTGGTTGGTTAGTATTATGTGGTTGGTTAGTATTATCTGGTTGGTTAGTATTATGTGGTTGGTTTGTATTATGTGGTTGGTTAGTATTATCTAGTTGGTTAGTATTATGTGGTTGATTAGTATTATCTGGTTGGTTAGTATTATCTAGTTGGTTAGTATTATGTGGTCGATTAGTATTATCTAGTTGGTTAGTATTATCTAGTTGGTTAGTATTATGTGGTTGGTTAGTACTATCTGGTTGGTTAGTATTATGTGGTTGGTTAGCATTATATGGTTGATTTAGTATTATCTAGTT
The DNA here is from genome assembly GCF_057628025.1 of Oncorhynchus mykiss. Taxonomy (NCBI): domain Eukaryota; kingdom Metazoa; phylum Chordata; class Actinopteri; order Salmoniformes; family Salmonidae; genus Oncorhynchus; species Oncorhynchus mykiss. The sequence continues at coordinate 18,992,328 of NC_143039.1, forward strand.
GGTTAGTATTATCTGGTTGGTTAGTATTATCTGGTTGGTTAGTATTATCTAGTTGGTTAGTATTATGTGGTTGGTTAGTATTATGTGGTTGGTTAGTATTATCTGGTTGGTTAGTATTATGTGGTTGGTTAGTATTATGTGGTTGGTTAGTACTATGTGGTTGGTTACTATTATCTAGTTGGTTAGTATTATGTGGTTGGTTAATATTATCTGGTTGGTTAGTATTATGTGGATTGTTAGTATTTTCTGGATTTTAGTATTATTTGGTTGGTTAGTATTATTTGGTTGGGGACAGTCTTGTTTCTGCTGGTTTGATGACAGATCAGAGGTCTGGGGACAGTATTGTTACTGCTGGTTTGATGACAGATCAGAGGTTTGGGGACAGAAATTGATTGGTTGTAACACTCACCTGTTGTTGTTATGGCCTCCAGTCCAAGGACATTAGCCCTCCCTCTACAGGCCCACAACCTCCCTGTGTGTCTCTCTCTGTTTATCTCTCTCTCTCTTTATCTCTTTCTTTCTCTCTCTCTGTGTGTGTGTGTGTGTGTGTGTGTGTGTGTGTGTGTGTGTGTGTGTGTGTGTGTGTGTGTGTGTGTGTGTGTGTGTGTGTGTGTGTGTGTGTGTGTGTGTGTGTGTGTCACAGCAAGTGTAGTCACACACTCCATCGTGTTGGCGGGGAGGAGAGAACTGCTTACCTCAATTCCAGAATAATTATGGAGTGGAAAAAAGAACAATTAGCCAGCTGGGTATTATAAAACAAAGCAATTAATGTTATGCTAATAAGTCGAATTTCCAGCAATTGTCGATCATTTGCTAATTATTTGTTAATTAGTCTGACTTTTTAGTGCATCAATTTATGAGAGATTAATGAACAGACAGATTCTGGTATTTAACAAACTCTCTCGGCAGCAGTTGAGAGTTCTGTTCCTTCCTGCTGTGATCGTAATTGCTGTTATGAAAAGTCAAACTCCATTGAGACACTTTTACAACCATGTCCTCTAGTGTATCATATTCCTGGGACAACACACAAGGTCTCTGGGACAACACACGAGGTCTCTGGGACAACACACGAGGTCTCTGGGACAACACACGAGGTCTCTGGGACAACACATGAGGTCTCTGGGACAACACACGAGGTCTCTGGGACAACACACGAGGTCTCTGGGACAACATGAGGTCTCTGGGACAACACATGAGGTCTCTGGGACAACACATGAGGTCTCTGGGACAACACATGAGGTCTCTGGGACAACACATGAGGTCTCTGGGACAACATGAGGTCTCTGGGACAACACATGAGGTCTCTGGGACAACACATGAGGTCTCTGGGACAACACATGAGGTCTCTGGGACAACACATGAGGTCTCTGGGACAACACATGAGGTCTCTGGGACAACACATGAGGTCTCTGGGACAACACACGAGGTCTCTGGGACAACACACGAGGTCTCTGGGACAACACACGAGGTCTCTGGGACAACACACGAGGTCTCTGGGACAACACACGAGGTCTCTGGGACAACACACGAGGTCTCTGGGACAACATGAGGTCTCTGGAACAACACATGAGGTCTCTGGGACAACACATGAGGTCTCTGGGACAACACATAAGGTCTCTGGGACAACACATGAGGTATGTGGGACAACACATGAGGTCTGTGGGACAACACATGAGGTCTGTGGGACAACATGAGGTCTGTGGGACAACATGAGGTCTGTGGGACAACACATTAGGTCTCTGGGACAACACGTGAGGTCTCTGGGACAACACATGAGGTCTCTGGGACAACACATGAGGTCTCTGGGACAACACATGAGGTCTCTGGGACAATACATGAGGTCTGTGGGACAACACACAAGGTCTGTGGGACAACACACAAGGTCTCTGGGACAACACATGAGGTCTCTGGGACAACACATGAGGTCTATGGGACAACATGAGGTCTGTGGGACAACACATGAGGTCTCTGGGACAACACATGAGGTCTCTGGGACAACACATGAGGTCTCTGGGACAACACATGAGGTCTCTGGGACAACACATGAGGTCTCTGGGACAACACACGAGGTCTCTGGAACAACATGAGGTCTCTGGGACAACACATGAGGTCTCTGGGACAACACATGAGGTCTCTGGGACAACACATGAGGTCTCTGGGACAACACACAAGGTCTCTGGAACACATGAGGTCTCTGGGACAACACACGAGGTCTCTGGGACAACACATGAGGTCTCTGGGACAACACATGAGGTCTCTGGGACAACACACGAGGTCTGTGGGACAACATGAGGTCTCTGGGACAACACATGAGGTCTCTGGGACAACACACGAGGTCTCTGGAACAACACATGAGGTCTCTGGGACAACACATGAGGTCTCTGGGACAACACATGAGGTCTCTGGGACAACACACGAGGTCTCTGGGACAACATGAGGTCTCTGGGACAACACATGAGGTCTCTGGGACAACACATGAGGTCTCTGGGACAACACACAAGGTCTCTGGAACACATGAGGTCTCTGGGACAACACATGAGGTCTCTGGGACAACACATGAGGTCTCTGGGACAACACATGAGGTCTCTGGGACAACACACGAGGTCTGTGGGACAACATGAGGTCTCTGGGACAACACATGAGGTCTCTGGGACAACACACGAGGTCTCTGGAACACATGAGGTCTCTGGGACAACACACGAGGTCTGTGGGACAACACACGAGGTCTCTGGGACAATGTAAACCTTCAGCGACAGCAGCGTAATACTCACTATCTAGCCTACATTTCATTACTGTGGGATCCTCTAACTCTAAGATACTGTATGTCCTTTTTTCCTTGATTCAACTAGGTTGTTTGTCACATTAAATGTGTTAATGAGGATGATTGCTTGCTTGCTTTCTCTCCTTGGGGACAGCCATGCAGGTCTGGGATGGAATTGAATTTCAGATGTTGAGTGGGATGAAGGTCCCCTACTCCCCTTTCCCCTCAGTGATAGTCCTATTACCATCCTCTGCTCGCTCCTATGACAGATCATTACCATAGTCCTGGGGTGCCTGGTCTCATCCACTGGGATCATTTACCTTGCCCTGGGTCATACACACTGAAAAGAAGACTCTATAACCAAATCATGTTTACGGTAGGAAAAGAAACTCAACTGCATATAAGAATATAAATGCATTGCTGCAAGGGACACATGTTATTTTTGACGTATCCCAGAAATCTGCCTAAAGGGCCTTTAGCGTGTTGAGTAGACAGGCAATCATCACAGTGGTTTAGTTGGACAAGTAGGGCTAGGATGGACACCAGAATATAGAGACCACAGACCCTTCACTGAGAGAGAGAGAGAGAGAGAGAGAGAGAGAGAGAGAGAGAGAGAGAGAGAGAGAGACAGAGAGAGAGAGACAGACAGACAGACAGACAGACAGAGAGGGAGAGAGACAGAGAGAGAGAGACGGAGAGAGAGAGAGAGACAGACAGACAGAGAGACAGAGACAGACAGAGAGACAGAGACAGACAGAGAGAGAGAGACAGAGAGAGAGAGAGAGAGAGACAGAGAGAGAGAAAGAGAGAGACACACAGAGAGACAGAGAGAGAGACACAGAGAGACAGAGAGAGACAGAGAGAGAGACAGAGAGAGAGAAAGAGAGAGAGAGAGAGACACAGAGAGACAGAGAGAGAGACAGAGAGAGAGAAAGAGAGAGAGAGAGAGAGAGAGAGAGAGACAGAGAGAGACAGAGAGACACAGAGAGACAGAGAGAGACAGAGAGAGAGACCGAGCGAGAGAAAGAGAGAGAGAGAGAGAGAGAGAGAGAGACACACAGAGAGACAGAGAGAGAGAGTCCAGCACTTTTAAATACCTGTAAAAGGCTATCAGTAAGGGTTAGTAGACTTGACTGGGTCCTGGGTCATACACAGGGCAACCAGACCTTTTGTTGTGAGACGGTTTGTGTTTCTGAACCAGATGAAGACGCCGTTAAACCCCAGATGTTCCACTCCTCAATTACACTGCGTCAGGCCACACTAATTGGCGTCCGTCCAGCGAAGGTCACAGCTCCAGCAGGGCACTTTGGGAAATCACAGGGCAGCCGCGGCCGTCATGGGCAGGGGTGGGACGGCTGGGACGGAGTTAATTTGAATGTATATTTTTATGGCTGTCCAAAACAGAAGCTCGTGGTAATTATCTACATAGCTTCCTCCTCCCCTCCCTCTAAGGCAGAGTGTCTTTTCTTCCCCAGCCCAAGGTAGCAGTATACTCCAGGACAATGGACAACCCATGTCATTAACCCAGGACAACACAACCCATCATTTGACTCCTGGGAGACAGACAACCCATGCCGTTAACCCAGGACAACACAACCCACCATTTGACTCCTGGGAGACAGACAACCCATGTCATTAACCCAGGACAACACAACCCACCATTTGACTCCTGGGAGACAGACAACCCATGTCATTAACCCAGGACAACACAACCCACCATTTGACTCCTGGGAGACAGACAACCCATGTCATTAACCCAGGACAACACAACCCACCATTTGACTCCTGGGAGACAGACAACCCATGTCATTAACCCAGGACAACACAACCCACCATTTGACTCCTGGGAGACAGACAACCCATGTCATTAACCCAGGACAACACAACCCACCATTTGACTCCTGGGAGACAGACAACCCATGCCGTTAACCCAGGACAACACAACCCACCATTTGACTCCTGGGAGACAGACAACCCATGCCGTTAACCCAGGACAACACAACCCACCATTTGACTCCTGGGAGACAGACAACCCATGCCATTAACCCAGGACAACACAACCCACCATTTGACTCCTGGGAGACAGACAACCCATGTCATTAACCCAGGACAACACAACCCACCATTTGACTCCTGGGAGACAGACAACCCATGTCATTAACCCAGGACAACACAACCCACCATTTGACTCCTGGGAGACAGACAACCCATGTCATTAACCCAGGACAACACAACCCACCATTTGACTCCTGGGAGACAGACAACCCATGTCATTAACCCAGGACAACACAACCCACCATTTGACTCCTGGGAGACAGACAACCCATGCCGTTAACCCAGGACAACACAACCCACCATTTGACTCCTGGGAGACAGACAACCCATGCCGTTAACCCAGGACAACACAACCCACCATTTGACTCCTGGGAGACAGACAACCCATGCCATTAACCCAGGACAACACAACCCACCATTTGACTCCTGGGAGACAGACAACCCATGTCATTAACCCAGGACAACACAACCCACCATTTGACTCCTGGGAGACAGACAACCCATGTCATTAACCCAGGACAACACAACCCACCATTTGACTCCAGGACAACGGACAACCCATGTCATTAACCCAGGACAACACAACCCACCATTTGACTCCTGGGAGACAGACAACCCATGCCGTTAACCCAGGACAACACAACCCACCATTTGACTCCTGGGAGACAGACAACCCATGCCGTTAACCCAGGACAACACAACCCACCATTTGACTCCTGGGAGACAGACAACCCATGCCATTAACCCAGGACAACACAACCCACCATTTGACTCCTGGGAGACAGACAACCCATGTCATTAACCCAGGACAACACAACCCACCATTTGACTCCTGGGAGACAGACAACCCATGTCATTAACCCAGGACAACACAACCCACCATTTGACTCCTGGGAGACAGACAACCCATGCCGTTAACCCAGGACAACACAACCCACCATTTGACTCCTGGGAGACAGACAACCCATGCCGTTAACCCAGGACAACACAACCCACCATTTGACTCCTGGGAGACAGACAACCCATGCCGTTAACCTAGGACAACACAACCCACCATTTGACTCTTTGGAGACAGACAACCCATGCCGTTAACCCAGGACAACACAACCCACCATTTGACTCCTGGGAGACAGACAACCCATGCCGTTAACCCAGGACAACACAACCCACCATTTGACTCCTGGGAGACAGACAACCCATGCCGTTAACCCAGGACAACACAACCCACCATTTGACTCCTGGGAGACAGACAACCCATGCCGTTAACCCAGGACAACACAACCCACCATTTGACTCCTGGGAGACAGACAACCCATGCCGTTAACCCAGGACAACACAACCCACCATTTGACTCCTGGGAGACAGACAACCCATGCCGTTAACCCAGGACAACACAACCCACCATTTGACTCCTGGGAGACAGACAACCCATGCCGTTAACCCAGGACAACACAACCCACCATTTGACTCCTGGGAGACAGACAACCCATGCCGTTAACCCAGGACAACACAACCCACCATTTGACTCCTGGGAGACAGACAACCCATGCCGTTAACCCAGGACAACACAACCCACCATTTGACTCTTTGGAGACAGACAACCCATGCCGTTAACCCAGGACAACACAACCCACCATTTGACTCCTGGGAGACAGACAACCCATGCCTTTAACCCAGGACAACACAACCCACCATTTTCACTTTGACACTGTAATAGAAAGTGTCGTCTGTCTTTAATAACTGTAAAAGAGTTTGTCTTCTCCCCTCATGACATCACAGGTCATGTGTTACCTGTGTGACATCACATGTAGCTACTGTGTAGTGACATGGTTACATAATGTTCAGACGGTCCATATTGGTCCTTACTGGGGCAGTGTGAGAGAAATACTACTGTATAGTGACATGGTTACATCATGTTCAGACGGTCCATATTGGTCCCTACTGGGGCAGTGTGAGAGAAATACCACTGGAAGTCTGTATGTCATAAATGAAAATAAACAGTGTCTTAAGTATGAAGGTATGAACATGGTCTGTTATAACATTTGAAATTCACACAATAGAATGTTGTGAAGGTCCACTTGAAAACGCACCATTAAACCATGTCATTGGGAATGTTCTAGTGCACAGACAGACAGACCAGCCTCGCTAGATCTTTTTGAAGCCTCTCTCTTGGCTGAAGAGACAAGACTTGCTGGGAATCATCCGGTTTGTGCAGCTTTGATCGGAATTCTAAGACAATACACTGGTCCTACAAAATACAGACAGACAGGGAGGCGGGGAGATAGACAGGGAGGTGGGGAGACAGACAGGGAGGTGGGGAGACAGACAGGGAGGCGGGGAGACAGACAGGGAGGTGGGGAGACAGACAGGGAGGCGGGGAGACAGACAGGGAGGCGGGGAGACAGACAGGGAGGTGGGGAGACAGACAGGGAGGCGGGGAGACAGACAGGGAGGTGGGGAGACAGACAGGGAGGCGGGGAGACAGACAGGGAGGCGGGGAGACAGACAGGGAGGCGGGGAGACAGACAGGGAGGCGGGGAGACAGACAGGGAGGTGGGGAGACTGACAGGGAGGTGGTGAGACAGACAGGGAGGTGGGGAGACAGACAGGGAGGTGGGGAGACAGACAGGGAGGTGGGGAGACAGACAGGAAGGCGGGGAGACAGACAGGGAGATGGGTAGACAGACAGGGAGGTGGGGAAACAGAAGTAGAGCTAAATGATGAAGAAAGGAGGTTTTAGGTTAGGACATTCACTGTGATATGGTGGCTACATGGCCCAACATAATAGTGCTCTTTTTCTGCCTGGCTCACTCCATTAGCGTTGAGTGGGTTTGCCATTTGGGACGCGTACTGGGTCTCAGTCTGGGCACTAATTACTGTGAAGGATGAGGAGAGAGGGCTCATTACCAGGAGAACAGGCCGAAACATACTGTCTCCCTCGCTGCTAATGATGTTGGATCCACCGTGCAGCGAGAGCGGGGAGAGAGTCGTAAGAGACACCGCTTCATCAGACGTCTGACTCTGTCTGCCTGAACAGGGTTAATGCTGCTGTTGACTTCTCCATCTCTCTCTATCTAAATTCTAATTCAAATTCAAGCTGCTTAATTGGCATGAAAAACATTGCGTCAATATTGCCAAAGCAACAATGTAAACAATATACATTGTAATAATACAATAATAATAATATATCTCGCTTTTCTCCACTCTCTCTCTCTCATTCTCTCTCTCTCTCTCATTCTCTCTCTCTCATTCTCTCTCTCTCATTCTCTCTCTCTCTCTCCCGCTGTCTCTCATTCTCTCTCTCTCATTCTCTCTCTCTCTCTCTCATTCTCTCTCTCTCTCTCTCTCCCGCTGTCTCTCATTCTCTCTCTCTCATTCTCTCTCTCTCTCTCTCATTCTCTCTCTCTCTCTCTCTCCCGCTGTCTCTCATTCTCTCTCTCTCATTCTCTCTCTCTCTCTCATTCTCTCTCTCTCTCTCTCTCCCGCTGTCTCTCATTCTCTCTCTCTCATTCTCTCTCTCTCTCTCATTCTCTCTCTCTCTCTCTCTCCCGCTGTCTCTCATTCTCTCTCTCATTCTCTCAATCTCTCTCACTCTCATTCCGCGCTCTCCGTCTACCACTCTCTTCTTCCCTCCCCCCTTCTCCCCCCCACCCTCTCCCTCCCTGTCTGCTGTAACTCAGCCACAGTTGTTCAGTCTTCATTAGAAGCTGTTACCTGACACAATGAAGCAGAACTAAATGGTGCCGTGCGCTCCGGCCAGATATCTGTCACAGCTCTTTCTACCTTACAGTGTACTACAGACACTGAACACTGACTGAGGCAAGCCATTCAGCCCTACAGACACTGAACACTGACTGAGGCAAGCCATTCAGCCCTACAGACACTAAACACTGACTGAGGTAAGCCATTCAGCCCTACAGACACTGAACACTGACTGAGGTAAGCCATTCAGCCCTACAGACACTGAACACTGACTGAGGCAAGCCATTCAGCCCTACAGACACTGAACACTGACTGAGGCAAGCCATTCAGCCCTACAGACACTGAACACTGACTGAGGTAAGCCATTCAGCCCTACAGACACTGAACACTGACTGAGGCAAGCCATTCAGCCCTACAGACACTGAACACTGACTGAGGCAAGCCATTCAGCCCTACAGACACTAAACACTGACTGAGGTAAGCCATTCAGCCCTACAGACACTGAACACTGACTGAGGTAAGCCATTCAGCCCTACAGACACTGAACACTGACTGAGGCAAGCCATTCAGCCCTACAGACACTCAACACTGACTGAGGCAAGCCATTCAGCCCTACAGACACTGAACACTGACTGAGGCAAGCCATTCAGCCCTACAGACACTGAACACTGACTGAGGCAAGCCATTCAGCCCTACAATTCATTCAAAAAGGGGCTTATTTGAGATGTTAAGATGACATGTAACGATACTTGTAATCTGAATATAATGAAGGAATAAATGTGAGTTAAAAAGATGCGAGGCTAGTCAACAGAGACGCAGGAGAATCACATCCCTAAGAGAACGCAGTGAACTCTTCACCTCATGAGAAAAAAGACATCAATTGTTCAACCTTATAGACACTTGTTGGGGATGAAAGAACCCTCTGCTCCTCTTTCCCAGACAAGGAGACAAGTAGATTTTAGTGTCCCTTCAAGTCCCTAATCCGAGCAGACACAGTTAACACCGTCTAGGTCTAGAGGGAGAGCAGGGAAATGAAGACCAGGCTCTTCTCACTAACCCAGTTTAGCCTCAGAGTCGCAGTCAGACGACACTACTCTTGTTCTGTTTCTGTCCCGTTGATTGGAACGGTAATTAAGGCTGTAGTTATTAAATAACTGTCTTTTTGGTGGGAGAGGGAGGCTGGAGGTGAACATTCACTAGATGATGTAATTAGCTGTTCGTCTGAAGCGCTCGTCTCGTGGTGAATGTAAGGAGGTGGGAGGTGGGGGTTGGGGGTTCTAACATGACACCAAAGTGACCGTCTGGACAGAGGAACCCGTGTCTGTCTCTGTCTGTTCTTCATATGTTTTTCTGAGAAACGGGGTGGTCATGTCAATGCCTGTTCCCATTAATGTATAGTGCACTACTTTTGACCAGGGCCCATAGTAGTGCACTATATAGGGAATAGGGTGCCATTTGGGACACACAGAGTGTACATGTTGGCTGTGTGTTCTGTTGTGTGTGATTTTAACCGTCTGACTCCATGGTCACAGAGAGGGGAGGCTGGCTGTGTGTCTGATGACTATCATTAGCGAGCCCTGAACATCTGGGGCTCTGTCTTCAGGGGCATATGATTCATGTGTTGGAGTGTCATAGGTCTGGTCCAGTCAGGAACTACCCCTGGCCCTGACCTCCCCCAAGATGGTTGTAGCTGTGCTTTTTCCTCCGCCAAGCCCCGTTTCGGACCACATACACTGGTGCAATCCTGTCAGACCTGCATAAGTACCTATGGGACAGGGATACACGTTATCCCGTGTTTACCTGTGGATTTGTCTGTGTTTTTTCTCACAGTGACACTTCCAGACCTGTATTTAACCTGCTCACCCCGTCGCTCTCACTCTCTCCCAGTGCTCCTCACCTCTCGCAGACGCCTCAGGGTGCCATCTATTCAAGCTGTCTGGAGAAAACACGGCTTCAATCACATCACAGCAGTGGTTGGCACACACACTGATCCCCCTCCTAGGGCTCTGTAAAACTGTCAGACACCCCCCCACAGACCAGGGACTCTTCCAAAGTCCCTCAGCAATTACAGGCCCTGTCCTGAGACTGAGATGGCGTTAGTTATTCTGATGTCAGTGTAGTTTAACATATTGTATTCATATTGAAGTGAGTAGTGTGGCTAGAATAAGGATTTTCTGATTGCTGTTTCATTGTTCTCTGTGTGCAGTTCCGTCTCTGAACTGCAGAGGGCGCTGTGGGTTAATTCGATTACAATGGGTCAGGGAGCCGTTGCACTTGGATCCTCATTTTGTCTGGAGCAAATGATTAGGCCTGTATTGTTTCATCTTGCTCATGGTAAATACTGAATGTTTTCAGAAGAAGTTAAACAGTTTTTTATTTAATTAATTCTGTTTTAAATTAATAAGTCAGTATAATTGTGTCTAAGTAAGATAAAACATTCATTCATATCTTGTGGTACAGACAGTATAGTAGGTCTTGACTGAAATAACTGTCACCTTTGTTGTTCTACTGTGCTGAGATATGTACATGATGTCTGTGTGTTGTTGTGATTCTGTGCTGAGATATGTACATAATGTCTGTGTGTTGTTGTGATTCTGTGCTGAGATGTGTACATAATGTCTGTGTTGTCGTTGTTCTACTGTGCTGAGATGTGTACATAATGTCTGTGTTGTCATTGTTCTACTGTGCTGAGATGTGTACATAATGTCTGTGTGTTGTTGTTCTACTGTGCTGAGATGTGTACATGGTGTCTGTGTGTTGTTGTGATTCTGTGCTGAGATATGTACACAATGTCTGTGTGTTGTTGTGATTCTGTGCTGAGATGTGTACATAATGTCTGTGTTGTCGTTGTTCTACTGTGCTGAGATGTGTACATAATGTCTGTGTGTTGTTGTGATTCTGTGCTGAGATGTGTACATAATGTCTGTGTCTTGTTGTTCTACTGTGCTGAGATATGTACATAATGTCTGTGTGTTGTTGTGATTCTGTTCTGAGATATGTACATAATGTCTGTGTGTTGTTGTTCTACTGTGCTGAGATGTGTACATAATGTCTGTGTGTTGTTGTTCTACTGTGCTGAGATGTGTACATAATGTCTGTGTGTTGTTGTTCTACTGTGCTGAGATATGTACATAATGTCTGTGTGTTGTTGTTCTACTGTGCTGAGATGTGTACATAATGTCTGTGTGTTGTTGTTCTACTGTGCTGAGATGTGTACATAATGTCTGTGTGTTGTTGTTCTACTGTGCTGAGATATGTACATAATGTCTGTGTGTTGTTGTTCTACTGTGCTGAGATATGTATATAATGTCTGTGTGTTGTTGTGATTCTGTGCTGAGATATGTACATAATGTCTGTGTGTTGTTGTTCTACTGTGCTGAGATGTGTACATAATGTCTGTGTGTTGTTGTGATTCTGTGCTGAGATATGTACATAATGTCTGTGTGTTGTTGTGATTCTGTGCTGAGATATGTACATAATGTCTGTGTGTTGTTGTGATTCTGTGCTGAGATATGTACATAATGTCTGTGTGTTGTTGTGATTCTGTGCTGAGATATGTACATAATGTCTGTGTGTTGTTGTGATTCTGTGCTGAGATATGTACATAATGTCTGTGTGTTGTTGTGATTCTGTGCTGAGATATGTACATAATGTCTGTGTGTTGTTGTGATTCTATGCTGAGATATGCACATAATGTCTGTGTGTTGTTGTGATTCTGAGTCTGGAGTCATCCTGGAGGACCATCTCCTGTGGTTCATTTGGCCAGAACAAGTTTTCCCTAACAGGGGTACGCGCAATGCCGTACCCCAGAATGTATATATATACAGTGGGGCAAAAAAGTATTTAGTCAGCCACCAATTGTGCAAGTTCTCCCACTTAAAAGATGAGAGAGGCCTGTAATTTTCATCATAGGTACACTTCAACTATGACAGACAAAATGAGAATGAATGAATGAATGAATTTATTTGCAAATTATGGTGGAAAATAAGTATTTGGTCACCTACAAACAAGCAAGATTTCTGGCTCTCACAGACCTGTAACTTCTTCTTTAAGAGGCTCCTCTGTCCTCCACTCGTTACCTGTAATAATGGCACCTGTTTGAACTTGTTATCAGTATAAAAGACACCTGTCCACAACCTCAAACAGTCACACTCCAAACTCCACTATGGCCAAGACCAAAGAGCTGTCAAAGGACACCAGAAACAAAATTGTAGACCTGCACCAGGCTGGGAAGACTGAATCTGCAATAGGTAAGCAGCTTGGTTTGAAGAAATCAACTGTGGGAGCAATTATTAGGAAATTTTAGACATACAAGACCACTGATAATCTCCCTCGATCTGGGGCTCCACGCAAGATCTCACCCCGTGGGGTCAAAATTATCACAAGAACAATGAGCAAAAATCCCAGAACCACACGGGGGGACCTAGTGAATGACCTGCAGAGAGCTGGGACCAAAGTAACAAAGCCCACCATCAGTAACACACTACGCCGCCAGGGACTCAAATCCTGCAGTGCCAGACGTGTCCCCCTGCTTAAGCCAGTACATGTCCAGGCCCGTCTGAAGTTTGCTAGAGAGCATTTGGATGATCCAGAAGAAGATTGGGAGAATGTCATATGGTCAGATGAAACCAAAATATAACTTTTTGGTAAAAACTCAACTCGTCGTGTTTGGAGGACAAAGAATGCTGAGTTGCATCCAAAGAACACCATACCTACTGTGAATCATGGGGGTGGAAACATCATGCTTTGGGGCTGTTTTTCTGCAAAGGGACCAGGATGACTGATCTGTGTAAAGGAAAGAATGAATGGGGCCATGTATCTTGAGATTTTGAGTGAAAACCTCCTTCCATCAGCAAGGGCATTGAAGATGAAACGTGGCTGGGTCTTTCAGCATGACAATGATCCCAAACACACCGCCCGGGCAACGAAGGAGTGGCTTCGTAAGAAGCATTTCAAGGTCCTGGAGTGGCCTAGCCAGTCTCCAGATCTCAACCCCATAGAAAATCTTTGGAGGGAGTTGAAAGTCCGTGTTGCCCAGCAACAGCCCCAAAACATCACTGCTCTAGAGAAGATCTGCATGAAGGAATGGGCCAAAATACCAGCAACAGTGTGTGAAAACCTTGTGAAAACGTACAGAAAACTTTTGACCTCTGTCATTGCCAACAAAGGGTATATAACAAAGTATTGAGACAAACTTTTGTTATTGACCAAATACTTATTTTCCACCATAATTTGCAAATAAATTCATTAAAAATCCCACAATGTGATTTTCTGGATTTTTTCCCCCTCATTTTGTCTGTCATATTTGAAGTGTACCTATGATGAAAATTACAGGCCTCTCTCATATTTTTAAGTGGGAGAACGTGCACAATTGGTGGCTGACTAAATACTTTTTTGCCCCACTGTATATATATATATTTATTTTTAGCCCTTTTTCTCCCCAATTTCGTGGTATCCAATTGTTTTAGTAGCTACTATCTTGTCTCATCGCTACAACTTCCGTACGGGCTCGGGAGAGTCGAAGGTTGAAAGTCATGCGTCCTCCGATACACAACCCAACCAAGCCGCACTGCTTCTTAACACAGCACGCATCCAACCCGGAAGCCAGCCGCACCAATGTGTCGAAGGAACACCGTGCACCTGGCAACCTTGGTTAGCGCGCACTGCGCCCGGCCCGCCACAGGAGTCGCTGGTGCGCGATGAGACAAGGTTATCCCTACCGGCCGAACCCTCCTTAACCCGGACGACGCTAGGCGAACCCAGAGTCTCTGATGGCACAGCCCTTAACCACTGCGCCACCCGGGAGGAATGTTTTTTTTTTTTTATGAAATCTTCACATTTTCAAACAGTCCATTTATATTTTCCAACGGGGCTATACATTTGGGTGAGGTTTTTTTCTCACCTGAGTAGCCTCGTTTCACTACCAAAAATGAAATAACACAATGTCAAATACAGGTAGCCTAGTTTAATAATGAACATCCAATCACATTAACCGTTACTCTCTCAGTACTGTTACTACCAGCAGTACTACACCTGCACCTGTCAACAACAAGTTGGTCTGCTTCCACTAGCACATCCAATGCTAGCATCAGTAATTCTACATTTGTTGTTAGCCCAGCTAGCATGGACACTGACAGTTGTGGATCTGATGCACCCGAAGAGCTACTGCCCCCTTACCTGGGAAAACACCGAACAACAGACAGGGACGTTGGACCATCGAAGAGGCGCAAATATGATGAGAACTACAATACATTGATTTGGGGTTCACTTATATTGGGAGTAGTGCCTTTCCTCAGCCACGGTGTGTTATATGTGCAAAAGTACTATCTCACAACTTGATGAAACCTTCACTCTTGCGCAGACATTTAGAAACAAAACATGCCCATTTGAAAAATAAGCCACAGGAGTTTTTTGAGCAAGAATTAAGACGACTTTCGATATTTTTAAATTACTGGACAGTTTTGTGACATCAAATGGACTTTGGTGGTCAAGATGTGTTGGTATCTGTACTGATGGAGAAAAAGCCATGACAGGGAGACATAGTGGAGTGGTAACTCGCGTGCAAGCAGTTGCTCCCGATGCCACTTGTGTACACTGCAGCATCCACTAAGAGGCTCTTCCTGCCAAGGGAATGCCTGACAGCTTGAAATATGTTTTTGACACTACAGTGAAAATGGTTCACTTTGTTAAAGCAAGGCCTCTGAACTCGTGTATTTTCTGCACTATGCAATAATATGGGCAGCGACCATGGAACGCTTTTACAACATACAGAAGTGCGCTGGTTTTCAAGGGGCAAAGTATTGACACGTTTTTTGAATTGAGAGACAAGCTTAAAGTTTTCTTCACTGACCATAATTTTCACTTGTCTGACCGCTTGCATCATGACGGGTTTATCACACGACTGGCCTACCTGGGTGATGTTCTTTCTCACCTGAATGATCTGAATCTAGGATTACAGGGACTCTCCGCAACTATAACTAATGTGCGGGACAAAATTGAGGCTGTGATTAAGAAGTTGGAGCTCTTCTCTGTCTGCATTAACAGAGACAACACACAGGTCTTTCCATCATTATATGATTTATTGTGTGCAAATGAAGTCAAGCTTACGGACAATGTCAAATGTGACATAGCGAATCACCTGAATGAGTTGGGTACTCAATTACGCGAGTACTTTACCGAAATGGATGATACAAACAACTGTATTTGTTATCCCTTTCATGCCCTGCCTCCAGTCCACTTAACAATATCTGAACATGAGAGCCTCATTGAAATTGCAACAAGCGGTTCTGTGAAAATTTTAATCAGAAGCCACCGTCATATTTATGGATTGGGCTGCGCTCAGAGTATCCTGCCTTGGAAAATCGCACTGTTAAGACTGATGCCCTTTGCAATCACATACTTATGTGAGAGTGGATTCCCGGCCCTCACTAGCATGAAAACTAAATACAGGCACAGACTGTGTGTGGAAAATTATTTAAGACTGAGTCTCTCTCCAATACAACCCAACATTGCAGAGTTATGTGCATCCTTTCAAGCACACCCTTCTCATTAACCTGTGGTGAGTTATTCACAATTTTCGATGAACAAATAAGGTTTTACATGTAAGATGGCTAAATATTATTATATTATTATTTGTGCCCTGGTTCGATAAGAGCTCTTTGTCACTTCCCATGATCCGAGTTGTGACAAAAACTCACACTCATTCTTATGTTTACTAAATGTATTGTGTGTGTGTGTGGCAGGCTTACAATGATGGCAAAAAACAACATTTGAGAGCACGCTGACCCTGGTGCTAGAGGGGGTACGCAGCTGGAGGTTGAATGTTTGAAGGGGTACGGGACTATTAAAAGTTTGGGAACCACTGGGCTATAAGATCAAGCTGCCCCTAAAGGTGCTGATCACTGATGCTTCAGCCAATCTCCCCAAGAGGAATTGAACCGTGTCAGTCTCACTGCCGTGTCAGTCTCACTGCCTTGTCAGTCTCACTGCCCTGTCAGTCTCACTGCCCTGTCAGTCTCACTGCCCTGTCAGTCTCACTGCCAACTCTGTCAGTTGTTTGGTTTTACCACACCAGACCAGAAATCCTATGGCAACTCCACACCATGCCAAGAGCTGTCATTAAGGCAACAAAGGGTGACAACTTTGAAGAATCTCAAATATAAAATATATTTTGATTTGTTTAACACTTTTTTGGTTACTACATGATTCCATGTGTTTTATTTCATAGTTTTGATGTCTTCACTATTATTCTACAAGGTAGAAAATAGTAAAAAATAAAGACAAACCCTGGAATGAGTAGGTGTG
Source organism: Oncorhynchus mykiss (assembly GCF_057628025.1). NCBI lineage: Eukaryota > Metazoa > Chordata > Actinopteri > Salmoniformes > Salmonidae > Oncorhynchus > Oncorhynchus mykiss. The sequence continues at coordinate 19,009,150 of NC_143039.1, forward strand.
TCCAAACTTTTGACTGGTACTGTATCTCTACTGTTGTACGTATCATTGGTAGTTGATTGTGTCTAAATTGTCCCCGTGTAGCTACATAGGGCCTACAGTACGCATTGCATCTGATTACTGCAGGGCTATTTGGGCTGTTAATCAGATTTGTTCCGCCGTTCTAGATTTCATGATTTCACTTTTTTTTTCTTACATTCCGACTGGGCACACACTGGTTGAATCAATGTTGCTTCCACGTCGTTTTAATGAAATGATGTTGAACCAACGTGGAATAGACATTGAATTGACGTCTGTGCACAGTGGGTTGTTAGGAGCTAGTAACATAAGCATGTCACTGCATCTGCTATAACACCTGCTAAACTGTGTACACGACCAATAAACTTTGATTTGAAGTAATTGAATAGCGGTGGGGTAAAAGATTATGCACAAAGGCCACAAGAGAATGTCAGAATAGTTTAAACCTCTCCTCTCTGGGGGCATTGATCGCTACTAGAATGGATGATGTGATGAGCCTAAAGAGAAAGAAGAGGAATGGCTACAGGATCAATAGCTAGGCTGTTGTGTTTCTGGAGATCTGGCTGAAGACAGGCTCCTTCCTGTGTACATCCCAAATAGCACCCTTTTATACTCCACTACTGTTGTCCAGAGCGCTCTGAGCCCTAAATAGGGAAAAAGGGGTGCGATTTGGAACGGACGCCAGGTTCTGCTCTAGTCAAAGTCGCCGTTGTGGATCAGGCTTCCTTCTGTGTGATTGGTCATCATCGGGGACAGACTTATTAAAGGTAAATCAATTGGATTCGTTTAAGCTTTAATAATCAAAAATCCTATGGCAACTCTAAATGTTCATTGATTTTGGATTGGGGGGGACGTGAATGGAAACTCAATCTGGGAGGTGAGTTTGGTGCTTTTCCATACTTTTTTCAGTCCTAGTAATGGAGTCTAATCGAAAAGTAAGGCAAACAACAAGATATGTGTTTTCACAAAGAAATCTGAACTGAGCAGAATAAATTATAGCTGACATTTAGATCTTTCTGAAAAGGTTGAGCCCGACCGAGACACTCCAACTAAATAATGTTGAATGGTCGAACGCTGGAGGCAACATTTTCAAATCCAATTTTTCTCCTTCTACCTCCCTCCAACTGCAGCCTTCAGTCAAAACACCTTTGTAATTGCTTTACCCACCACACCCCCTCCACTTAAATCCACATATCAGTGTAGGCTCACGGCGAATGCTCCGTTTGATAACAGATAAATGCTAGGGTAGGGGCCATTCTTGGCATCGTTGTGATTAATACACTGTTTGATTGTATCCCAGTTCAGTTCAGAAGTATTATTTCATTCTATTCGTTGTGGAAGTAGTAGCAGTCTGATGTTATTGTTCTAAGTCCTAGCAGTAAGCAGCTCCTTAACAAGCCTCAGCTTCATTTAGTCTGCAGTTATACTCCCCTGTCCCCAGTATAATGGATGATGGTGATCACTAGCATGCAGGAAAGGTTTAATTAAATCATATTCCAATCATAATCCATGTTGTTAATTAAACTGGATAATTTATAAGTATAAAAGAGGGATGTTTAGTGGCTGTTCTGCAGCGGTGGCACTGCAGTGTATTAGTGAGAGCGCACGCACACAAAAACACGGTGTACACACACACGGTCACACACACGGTCCACACACACACAAACACACACACAGTGACACACACACTTCTATCTCCCTCTCCTCTCCCCCCCCCCCCCCCCCCCCTTTACAACCCTTTACTATTGATGTCCCCACATGATTGATAATGAGACAGTGACTGCTGTACTATTGTCTAATGGCTGTGCAATTAAATTCCCTTGTAAATGACCCATGCCTCATTTCATCCTAATCTATGGAATTTTGATTGAATTTGTCAGCCCTAATTGAAAAATACTGCTATTTAATGTCTGCATTGCAGTTGTGGATCAGGCAGCCTTTAATGAGATGGTGTCCTTATGACCCTGGAGGGAGAAGGGGGTGGGAGTAGATGAGAGCTGGGGGTGAGGGGTCGGAGCTGGAGCCGAGGATTGGGGGAATTGGTGTAGTGGGGAGCCTGGGCTGGGGGGTTAGGGCTGGGTGGACCCTGGGCTGGGGGGTTAGGGCTGGGTGGACCCTGGGCTGGGGGGTTGGGGTAGGGGGAGCCTGGGCTACAAGGTTGGAGTGGGGGGAGCCTGGGCTACAGGGTTGGAGTAGGGGAGCCTGGGCTACATGGTTGGAGTGGGGGTAGCCTGGGCTCGAGGGTTGGGGCTAGGGGGAACCTGGGCTGGGGGGTTGGGATAGGGGGAACCTGGGCTGGGGGGATGGGGCTTGGGGGAGCCTGGGCTGGGGCGTTGGGGCTGAGGGGACCCTGGGCTGGGGCGTTGCGGCTGGGGGGAACCTGGGCTGGGGGGGTTGCGGCTGGGGGACCCTGGGCTGGGGGGTTGGGGCTGAGGGGAACCTGGGCTGGTGCATTAGGGCTGGGGGGAACCTGGGCTGGGGGGGGGTTGCGGCTGGGGGACCCTGGACTGGGGGGTTGGGGCTGGGGCTGGAGGGAGCCTGGGCTCCCACACATTCCCTTGGATTGGCTCAAGGAGTGGATCTGGATTTAGGCGGGTTTAGCGGTTAGGGGGGAGCACCCACCCCCCCAATATTAACTGACAGCTCACCTAATAGTAAAGTATGGTGGCGCTATGAGAGGCTGCCTTTTGCACAGCAGTGACTTGAGTTATTCATATGAGGGACATTTATTGGTCATCATGAACATCAATAGGCACTGTGGCTACTGACTCGTATCAAGACTGTTATTCAAATGCACAAACAATATCTGGATAGGAAGCTAGCAGCAGTGAATGAACTATGGCAGCGACAAGAGATGGGACGGCACCATACGAAGGTCTCACATCAAGCAGAGGTTTGTCCATGCATGTTATTAACCTGGTACATTATACAGTCACTAAACATCACAAATCACTCACAGTGCTCTCATTCTACTAGATGGATCAAAGCTTACCAAAATGTATATGCACTTACAACTGTAAGTGGCTTTGGATAAAAGCCTCTGCTAAATGGCATATGTATTATTATACATGTATTATAAAGCTTAGCCAGCCGGAGTTGCTGGGGTTTGTTCAGTAAGGGCAATATTAACCAACGTTCCGATAGAAATACATTACTGTAGAGCCGATACAGTATGATTCTCTCTTATGGAGAATAAGGACTCACGGCAGCTCTATACATAACATTTCTATCAGCAACGTCCTTTCAGCTTCCTAAATATATTCTCCTGATGTTGATTCAACTCATTTAATTCCAGCTGTATCAACACACTAGAGGTTGTGAGTACACTCTTAGAAAACAACAAGTGCTATCAATCTAAAAAGGATTATTCAGCTGTCTCCATTAGATAACCATTTGAAGAACCCTTTCCACAAATGGTTCTACCTGGAACCAAAAAGGGTGTCATGGAAGGCTCTCCATCTAGTCATGTCTCTATTTCCTCTCCTTCTACCCTCCATTTCTCCATCTACCCTCCATCTCTCCATCTACCCTCCATCTAACCCTCCATCTCTCCATCTACCTTGCATCTCTCCATCTCTTGCATCTCTCCATCTACCCTCCAGCTCTCCAGCTAGTCATCTCTCCATCTGCCCTCCATCTCTCCATCTAACCCTCCAGCTCTCCATCTAACCATCTACCCTACATCTACCCATCTATCCTCATCTCCATCTCTCCATCTACCCTCCATCTCTCCATCTACCCTCCATCTCTCCATCTACCCTCCATCTCTCCATCTACCCTCCATCTCTCCATCTACCCTCCATCTCCATCTCTCCATCTTTCTCTCCATCTAACCATCTACCCTTCTTTTCTTCATCTATCCTCCATCTAACCATCTCTCCATCATCCTCCATCAACCCTTCATCACTACATCTACCCTCCATCAACCCTCCATCTCTCCTGCATCTAACTTCCATCTCCATCTTTTCATCTACCCTTCATCATTCCATCTACCCTCACCTAACTTCCATCTCCTCATCTACCCTCCATGTCTCCATCTACCCTCCATCTCCTCATCTCCCCTCCATCTCCCCATCTAACCTCCATCTCCTCATCATCTCTCCATCTACCCTCAATCTTTCCATCTACCCTCCATCTCTTCATCTGTCCATCTTCCTCTCCATCTACCCTCCATCTCTCATCTACCCTCCATTTAACCATCTCTCCATCTACCCTTCATCTCTCCATCAACCCTCCATCACTCCATCTCCCCTCCATCTCATTTTCATCTACCCTCCATCTAACTATCTCTCCATCTACCCTCCATCTCTCCATCTCTCCATCTACCTTCCATCTAACCATCTCTCCATCATCTCTCCATCTACCCTCCATGTCTTTATCTACCCTCCATCTCTCCATCTACCCTCCTTCTCTCCATATACCCTCAATCTCTCCATCTCCCCTCCATCTTTCCATATTCCTCTCTCTCTCTCCATTACCCTCCATCTAACCATCTCTCCATCATCTCTCCATCTACCCTCCATGTCTTTATCTACCCTCCATCTCTCCATCTACCCTCCTTCTCTCCATATACCCTCAAACTCTCCATCTCCCCTCCATCTTTCCATATTCCTCTCTCTCTCTCCATTACCCTCCATTTAACCATCTCTCCTCTACCCTCCATTTTTCATCTACCCTCCATCTCTCATCTACCCTCCATCTCTCCATCTTCCTCTCCATCTACCCTCCATCACTCATCTACCCTCCATCTGACCATCTTCCTCTCCATCTACCCTCCATCTAACCATCTCTCCATCTACCTTCCATATTTCATCTACCCTCCATCACTCCATCTCTATATCTAACCTCCATCTCTATATCTAACCTCCATCTCCATATCTACCCTCCATCTCTATATCTAACCTCCATCACTCCATCTAACCTCCATCTCTATATTTAACCTCCATATCTATATCTAACCTCAATATCTAACCTCCATCTCTATATCTACCCTCCATCTCTATATCTAACCTCCATCTTTAACCTCCATCTGTATATCTAACCTCCATCACTCCATCTAACCTCCATATCTAACCTCCATCACTATATCTAACCTCCATCTCTATATCTACCCTCCATCTCTCCATCTACCCTCCATCACTCTAACCTCCATCTCTATATCTAACCTCCATCTCTATATCCAACCTCCATCTCTCCATCTACCCTCCATCACTCCATCTACCCTCCATCACTCCATCTACCCTCCATATTTCCATCTACCCTCCATCACTCTAACCTCCATCTCTATATCTAACCTCCATCTCTATATCCAACCTCCATCTCTCCATCTACCCTCCATCACTCCATCTACCCTCCATCACTCCATCTAACCCTCCATCTCCATATCTACCCCCCTCTCTATATCTACCCTCCATCTCTATATCTACCCTCCATCTCTATATCTAACCTCCATCTCTATATCTACCCTCCCTCTCTATATCTACCCTCCCTCTCTATATCTACCCTCCCTCTCTATATCTACCCTCCATCTCTATATCTACCCTCCATCTCTATATCTAACCTCCATCTCTATATCTACCCTCCCTCTCTATATCTACCCTCCCTCTCTATATCTACCCTCCATCTCTATATCTACCCTCCATCTCTATATCTACCCTCCATCTCTATATCTACCCTCCATCTCTATATCTACCCTCCATCTCTATATCTACCCTCCATCTCTATATCTACCCTCCATCTTTATATCTAACCTCCATATCTTCATCTCCCCTCCCTCTCTCCATCTCCACACCATCTCTCCTTCTAACCTCCATCTCCTCTCCAGCTCTCACTTCATCTGAAGGCCCATTGGTAGCCTGGTCGGTAGTGAATGGGGACCTTCCACTGTTTGATCTAAGCTTCCTTTAGGTACAAGAGGACATAATATCAGGGAACAGTCTTTTCGTCATTCTGAAAAGGTGGAACAGGATTTTTTTTATCAACACACACAAAGCAACAACAGACGCATACACACACACACACATTCAGTACTAGGGTGGCAAAAGTCCGTTAACTTTCAATAGCTTTCCTGGTTTTCCAAAAATCCTGGTTGGAAGATTCCGAATTTCCTACTTATTTCCTCCAACCCGGACTTTGGGAAAACCAGGGAATTTATTGACAGTTCACATAATTTTGAAACCCTATTCAGTACAAATAGTTATTTTTATGTTTTATACATTTAATGTAAGGAAGACAGTTGTAGTCAATATGTGTGCGTGCATATTGCATGTGTAGCCTAGCTAATTCCCATTTGCATTATGGTCCCTTAGGATGTGTATAGCCTACGCTTTACAAATCCACATAATTGGCATTTATTTCCTAGACCCAGACCGAAGACAGCCCTCACAGGTCTATGTGACGAATGACAGCTAGGCTAGCCCAACAGTTTAACAGCGACCAATGAAATGCGAGAGTGCGATGAGAGGGTGGTCCTTGCGAGTGGAAGAGCCGATCAAACAGAGGGAGCGTAATTTAAACTCCATGCTTAACATCTGGATGTTGTAGAACGGAGTAGCATCACTCTACTCTCTAGAGTGAGTTAGACAGACGTGCGGAAACCGAGTATCATCGAATATAAGATTGTTGTTGTCAAATGGTCAGAACGTCAGCTACAACTCGAGGATATTGATTGGCACTTGGAATGGGCTTTGGCTCCCGCTATCGGAGCGCAAGGTAAACCAAAAGGGGCCACATGAGTTCTGCTATATTCGGAAACCACCACGGCTCCAAGTTGACTGCTAATTCTGTTGATCTGGACACATCTCCACTCTCCAGTATCGTGTGTCGACCATCTGCAATGTTGATGGAATGGTTTTATTTAATCGCGAGAAACGAACAAATAATCACGGGATTACCAAAACGTCGACATTTCTAAGGTCGGTTGTCTGTCGAATAACAACGTTGTGAAGTTGGTGACTTCCGAACCCAAGGAAGACTGCAGGTGTCATCGCTCCCTTCCATTTCTCCAGTAACATTTCCTTGATTGACATTCCTTCCATCAGATCATATGAGTGCAGCGTTCAGCCCTTCGTTTATGATGATGCAGCGCCCACTGGGAAGCACCACTGCCTTCAGTATCGACTCTCTGATCGGCGGTCCCCCTCAGCCCAGCCCGGGACACTTCGTCTACACCGGTTACCCCATGTTCATGCCGTACCGGTCAGTGGTGCTCCCACCGCACCCTCCGCCGCCCCCTGCCCTACCCCAGTCCGCCCTGCAGCAGGGGCTCTCGGCTACCCATCCGCACCACCAGATCCCCAGCCTCCAGAACTCTTTCTGCTCTAGCCTGGCTCAGGGCATGGCGCTCACCTCCACCCTGATGGCCAGCCTGCCTGGAGGGTTCTCGGCTTCACAGCAGCACCAGGAGGCGGCGAGGAAGTTCGGCTCGCAGTCTCTCCACGCCGCCTTCAATAAATCTCAGGACATTCGTTTGGATGGGGATGACGGAAAGACATTTCTAGGAAAGGAGTCCGCAACGCTCCCCTCCTACCACGACTCAGAGCCATTGCAGTCATCCACAGGTACAGTAAACTCTGTTTTGTCTGGACTCTGCTGGACAGGGTTGTTTACTTGACGTAAGGTTCTATTGAGGAAACGTTAGTCTGTGTTTGGGATGTGTGGCTGTCTTGTGCTTGGATGCACTAACTGTAAGTCACTCTGAACAAGAGCGTCTGCTAAATGACTAAAATGTAACCTAATGTTCTTGGATAAATTAGATATTATTTGTAAGTTGTAAAAGAGAAGTTCAAATCGAATACTCGTATTTATTAGGCCTATTATAAAAATAAATAAATAATAGTGCACATTTGCGAGGTTCCTTATAAGAAGTAATTCGATCTCTAAACTTTATCTCATTAATTATGCTATTAGGCCTATTAGCTAACGGACCAATATTATCAATAGACCTACGTCATCAATGTACAAAAAAAGGACCCAAGTACCATTTGAGGATAACTTAAAAGTTCTACTCCCTCAGTGTTGGCGTAGGCTATATCCTGTGCATTTCACATCAAATGACAACGATTAAAGTATAGTGAGAGAAAGTGGCAGTTGCCCCTGAGTGAAAAATTTCTTCTTTTTTTTTTTTAAACAAATTCTTTACATGGACGCTTACATATTTTGTCGTGAGAAGCTTGACATGATATCCGCATATCAAATACGTTTATTTCAGGCTTTTCAATGAATAGTGCCTGGGGGCAAACTAAATGACTAAATTAGCCTATTTTAATTGAAGGATGGGAAAGCGCCTGCAGTATTTGAATGTCTATAAAACTGCGATCAGAATTCAAAGCCGACGGAGTCATTTATATGAGGGTCTGTATGTATTATGATATACATGTAAGAAACACTTTGTGATCGGAATTCAACGTCGACCGAGTCATTTATATGAGGGTCTGTATGTATTATGAAATACATGTAAGAAACGCTTTAACTCCGGAAGTGCGTTTAAGATATTGTATAATATAAATCAATTGATTTTGTCTCTAAAATGAATGGAATTATAGTAAGCGCGAGGCCTATTTCATACATGATATGTGTCATGATACAGCCGATGGGCCTAATTCGATAAATATTTACTTAAATATATGTTTACTAAAATAACTTTCACTTCACTTAAATACGTCCAGAGACATAATATAATTTGTTCCTAATTTGCTCCATAATATAATAGGCTATTGTTTTCCTGTAACACAATATGTAAAGTCTACTCGTGGGTTTTTACTCATGAAACGAAATGTTGATACAATACACACAACGTTAGTGATGAATCAAATGTAGAAGAAAAGTTGCTTGTTTTTTTAAAGCAAAATATTTCTTTAAAAGTATAATTGCGGTTATCCATTACATAAACTCATAAACTGTTGCATATCAGTCCGTTATAGGTTACACATTGTCATTTACTTTTCTATTTTGAGGTCAATATAACCTAAACTAACCTGTTCTATTTCCTTACCCACACAGCCAGAACCCACGGCAAAGAAGACCCGAAAGAGGACGAATGCAATAGAAGAGATGAGAGCTTCTCAATGGACAGCGATTTAGACTACAGCTCCGACGACAACATGACGGGTAACTCGATGTGTCAGAAAGATGATGGGGAGGGTAACGTGGATGAGGGCGTCCACGGGTCCAACGGCACTGGCAGCACCACGTCTACCGGTAAGAACCGGCGGCGGAGAACGGCGTTCACGAGCGAGCAGCTCTTGGAACTGGAGAAGGAGTTCCATTGTAAGAAATACCTGTCTTTAACGGAACGCTCTCAGATTGCGCATGCCTTGAAACTCAGCGAAGTTCAAGTCAAGATCTGGTTCCAGAACCGGAGGGCCAAGTGGAAGCGCGTAAAGGCTGGTAACGTCAATTCCAAAACCGGCGAGCCCTCTAGGAACCCTAAAATCGTGGTGCCTATCCCCGTGCACGTCAGCCGGTTTGCAATAAGGAGTCAGCACCAACAGTTAGAGCAAGCCAGACCATAACATTTCTTTATGTTAAACCGATGGACGAAATACAGATTAAGTTAATAACACTGTTTAAAAACAGAAAAACAGCACACACGTTATTTTGGAATTGGACTATTGATAATCACAAACCAAGTTTATCCTTTGGTGAGTCTTTGTAAATCTTTGTAAGACAGAGGAGAGCAAATGAATTGATGGTACATTGCTTTTCCTCTGCATTACTGCTGAATCGATCCACTGATGGTAAACTGATTAAATACCAAGACAAAAAAACTCGAAATGGTGACATGTATCACCTTGGTTACTAGTGTAAATACCGAGATGGGCCATAACTATAACCGCCATGGGACCAAATTGAGGACATTACAACAAGACAACAATACATCCAATTGTACATTTCCGAGATGTTGATTAAAAAGATAACCTACTTTTACGTCTGTTAGATTTTCTTTGAGGTTTGTGCTGCCGATTCTGAAGGACCTTGCTTGTATTATTGTTGTTTTTGCAGCAGGCGCAAATCAGATCAGAATGAACAGCTTTGTCCCAAAAGGAGCACTTTTATTTTATTCTAATTTTATCACCCCCCCCCCCCCCCCCCCCCAAAACCAGTACACATATTGTACACATAGCCTACAAATATGCTCAGACATCTCAACCATCAATCATCTCCTCCAAAAAGCAAAGAGTGGCCCTGTAAAACCATCCTACTTCTGTTCTCAGTTTGAGTTTGTTTCCATTGTTTCATTCCATGGTTGCTTGAATGATTTTTCTTCATTGTGACTTTTTCAACAGTCAAGGAGCACGCTGCTAATTTATTTAATATTGTGCAAAAAGTAACTAACATTCCATGACTTATTGAGTAAATAATAAAGTGTGCATTAAAGATGAACCATTAGCAATTGTCAACAATTTGTCAGTTTGTTTATTGTCATTCCATTTTTGTGCAATTCTATTTGAATTTGAAATCTTTAGCGAAATTACGCATGCGCGGGTTTACAGGTGCTTTCTTGAGTGCTGGGCTTCGAGTTGATCATGATATTTGAATTCCTTGGTTGATTATTATTTTCACCAATATATCAAATGTTCATTTGGGATTATTCAATTTGTTGTCTGCAAGTGACAAATATTATTTTCACAATCCACTAAGGAAGATAATTGGAAGATAATTGCGTATGTATTTTATCTTTGAATTAAGGGTGATTAACGACACGATTTCGTTTAGATTTCATTTACAACACAATTTATACTATTATTATTAAGACTATTACTTGCAATAACCATGTCATTATACTATTATAATTAATGACTTTCAGAATTATATAATTTTTCCTGCACCAACTGTGAGTTGTGCAGATATTCCTGAGGCAGGACCAACTGTGAGGTTTACAGGTAAATGCAGAGGCAGGAGCAACTGTGAGGTTTACAGGTAATGCAGAGGCAGGAGCAACTGTGAGGTTTACAGGTAAATGCAGAGGCAGGAGCAACTGTGAGGTTTACAGGTAATGCTGTTTATCTCTCCGACAGTAGAGCCATGCAGTCAGCCAGGGAGGTGACAGTTTTACAGCTCTGCCCCTCTGCTCCAGCCACCCTCTGGAATTAAGGCCAACCTCGTTGCGAATGTTGGAGCAAATCAACCTGATGCATGCCAACAACAAATATGTAAGAAGATCTCGCTCGGCGACGCAATCTCGTGTTATGACAGGGGGTGGGTCCTATCAGCCAGGGTGAATGAAACTCCAAGGTTCCTCCAAGGCTGTGAGGAACACCAATTCCCATCCGAGTGAAACGTCACGAGCACGGCTGTTTAAGAAGGTCGCGGCCTGGTGTCAGCCTTGATTTTCGGCCTCACCTTGCCCCGGGCCCAGAGCGCCTCATTTACTGGGACAAAGAGGTGACGTGTAAGCCTCCCAGCGCGCCAATTGCTTTGCCATTTAATATTTACATCTATTGAGGTGGACAATTTCATAAATGTATTTTGATAAGATTGGCGACTAAAATACAACGCAGGCCTACTTGCAGGACTTTCCCCTTGTGATCTCTAAGGACATCTTGTTGGTCTCTGTCATGTTCCGCACATGAATAGCCTGCGTTAAGCTCCATCTGTCAGCGCTACCACAGTAGGTCTATAGCCTACCCTAAACATATTAAACCGTTTCAAATGTCACTAGGCTAAATTATAAAATAATCCATTATGATAATGTATTTATCGGTGTTATATAAACGAATTTAAAACAATATTGGTTATTATAATTCGCCTTTCTTGAAATAGGTTGGATATTAAATAGACTAGGCTACACATTTTAGGACAAATATATTATTTAAATAAATAACTTTTTTTTTTTACAATGTTCTAAAAAGCAATTTGTCAAAAAAATGTTTTTAACAAACACATTTGGAGTTAAATAATATTGTCTACTAGACATACTGTATATACATGACACAAGTAAAACCTTCTATTCCAATGAGTATTGATTAAGCCCACAAGTGTCCTCAAATAAGACAACCATCATTCTTTCACAGCTAAAGCATCCTCCAAGATGTTGTTGCAGTAGTTTAACGATCGTTCTGTCGTGTAGCCCCTCTCCGTCTCTCTGGCAGCATTTAGACAGCGCGCTATTCCCCCCCGGCAACAACAACGCTATTATTGTCACGCGCATCATTTAACCCAGGCAAGCGTCGCACGTCACGCACCTGAACAATATTTTGATGTCAGTCATCGTTTGTAATTCGCACGCCATGATAACGCACAAATAACGCTGTTATATCTTCAAAATAAACTAGAGGAAATCGGCTATGGATCCTGACATAAAAACAGGCAATTTATGGAATTAATCTTGTATTATGAGGCCTACCACCTATCCAAATCCTAACGTTTACACTCGCCTCTATTCAACCCACGTAAAATGTATTTTCCCTACTGATTCATCGTTGGAAATTCCCCAAGCACATTTTTTGAATATTAAACTGAAATCCCAACTCGTCATAGTAGCAGAAAGAGTGAATTACTCAGATTTATTGCGGCAGCTCGCGCTCTGGCTGAGCATCACTGACAGGCCTGGCTACAAGATGAGCTCTCATGACCCGCTCTAGAGGAGTGTGTGTGTGTCTGTATGTTGTCTTCTATTCCACACAAACTCGTGCACACCCCGACAGAGATCCACTCAGGCATTTGATTACTGGATACTTACAACAAAATATGTCCATTACACAATTACTCAAATACAGATTTGCTAGATTAGATTGTATTGAAAGAACACACACTGAGCAATTTGTGTAGCCTACTTGAGGAGGATGTTTGACAGAGAAAGCGATATGAGTATCGAGGTGAGAGGGAGAGATCTGACAATTGCCCCGCTAACTCTAATGAATTTTTTTGCAAATTGTAATCAAGCCGGGCCGTCGCGGTTGGCTGATAAATGAGGCCCAGGGGGATTGGTTGGGACCTCCGCTTTTCACTCTAGCATGTCCCCCCTGCACTAAATTAACAGCAACTTGTCGAAGCTTCAAATGAACCCCCAATGATTAATTCTGATGGAAAGCGAGCCATGAGACTCTCGTGACCTAATAGGCTCTGGCTTGAGAATGCTGTTACTGGAAATGAATACTCTATAAACCCCACATACACCAAGCTACACACACATCTCTCTCTCTCTCTCCCCCAATTCAATTTAAGGGCTTTATTGGTATGGGAAAGTTAGGTTTACATTGCCAAAGCAAGTGAAATAGATAAACAAAAGTGAAATAAACAATAAAAAATGTACAGTAAACATTACACTCTCTCCCTCCTTCCGTCACGTTCTGACCTTTATTTCCTTTGTTTTGTCTTTATTTAGTATGGTCAGGGCGTGAGTTGGGGTGGGCAGTCTGTTTGTTTTTCTATGTTGGTTCTTGTGTTCAGCCTAGTATGGTTCTCAATCAGAGGCAGGTGTCATTATTTGTCTCTGATTGAGAATCATACTTAGGTAGCCTGGGTTTCACTGTTGGTTTGTGGGTGTTTGTTTCCGTGTGAGTGTTTGTCGCCACATGGTACTGTTTCGGTTTTCATCACATCGTTTATTGTTTTGTATTTCAGTGTTCAGTTCGTTTTTAATAAATCGTCAGGAACACTTACCACGCTGCATCTTGGTCCGATCCTTAGTCCTCTTCAGACGAAGAGGACATCTGCCGTTACACCTTCAGTATCTCTTTCATACTGTAGGTGCAGGCCAACATATAGCAAATACAGTACTAATATCAACAGAAAGATACAGGAACTAATACACTACTAATATCAACAGAAAGATACAGGTCATCTCATGATTTAATTATACAATGATTACCAGTAATTGTTGCAACAATATTTAATGTACCTCAATGCAAATAGTCTCACTGAAGAGGTTTGACTTTGCTAAGGACAAATACATTTTCTTTTATAAATTGTTACCATCTCAATCAAATCCATTATATAGTAAATGTTCAGAATAACTTAAATTCTTCATTTGCAAGAGTCAGAAAACACATCATTCACATCCACATTTCTGAACGTGTTCCTACATCTTTTTTATACAACTTTAACATTCCACAGGAATCTTTAGAGTGATCATCTAATTTGTATCTAAATTAAAAACATGTTTTTTTACTGCATAATAGTTTATTATTATTATTGAGAAATAATCAACTATTTGCTTGGAGAACGTGTTCCTTCAAAAGAGGGACTTCATTAAAACACTAAAACTACGTTTTGCGGGAAGATTTAATCCACACTGAAGTCATTTCAAATGCAAATGAAAATAGCTTTGTAGATTCAGCATTTTACATTAAGTTGGTTATTTCAGGTTCAGGCATGAAATATAATTATTATATTGTCCTAATTTGTCCACCACTTTTAGCAAAAAATACCATGAAAATAACTATTGGGAAAATAATATTCGATCATTTCCATTTCACCGAGAAAAAGACATGTGTATAGGCTACGTCGTTTTCAAGTAATTATTTTAATTGATTTATTTCTTAATTATTTTCAGTGTTAGATATCTATGGAAATTGTGTGTTGAGGATGAAAATGTATTTATTGAACATCATTTCAGATTGAATTGGGGTTGAGACAATTCCAAAACAAATTCAGTCTATCCAGCAGATTAATTGCAATTCCACACAATAATTGAAAAATATATATATTTTTTATTCATTGCGCATTTCCTGAATTATATTTAAATTGAATTCATTAATTGATAAGTTTATTGAAGAAACTGACAACCTTAACCCAGAGTAAAGCATTAGTCATTTATACGGTCTCTATATCCATAGTATGCCCTGTCGGTATGGTTCACCATGGAGACAAATGTCATAACCAAACAGGGACACAGTCAGATACCTAGCTACTGGTCAGTCTGCTGGAAGGTTTCCTTGGCCAGGTCCCCTGTAGCCATCTGTCCTCTGGATCGCGCTGCATCAGGCTCACACCATCACCGCACCTAGCTACTGTTCACGCCTCATTCGGCCACTCCCCTTGCATTCCTAATAGTTGTGTCTCTCGGAGCAGAGCGGTCTGTGCTACCCAGTCCTCTGCTCTACGACACCGTCCGACTCATCTGGTGCACCGTGTGTGTGTCTATCCTCTCGTTGAGGCCATAACAATAAACACTGAGTTCATACTGATTCCCAACAACACAATGCCTGGGTTGGGACCGAATGCAGCGCTTTACATTGACTTGCCCTTTGAAATGTACTTCCGGAGCCGTTACTTAGTAAACTGCTAAATGGGCATTTGAAAGTATTTAAATATGAGGAAACTGATATCCAATAGAACCCCAGTCATCTGGAAAGCCCCCCCATCTCTCCCCCACAGCATTACCTTTTACTGAGAAACCACTCTACCCCCCATCTCTTTCCTCCCTCCTCTCTCAATTCAATGCAAGTGCTTTAAAGGTATGGGAAACATGTGTTAACATTGCCAAAGCAAGTGGAGTAGATAAACAAAAGTTAAATAAACAATAAAAGTTCAGTAAACATTAGTTCAGTAAACAAGTTCCAAAAGAATAAAGACATTACAAATGTAATTATGTATATGCACACATTCTCTGTCCCACACAACGTTACTGTTTACAGAGTAACCACTCTGCCCCCCCACCCTCCCCTTCCTCTCTGCCCCCCACAACATTACTGTTTACAGAGTAACCACTCTGCCCCCCCACCCTCCCCTTCCTCTCTGCCCCCCACAACATTACTGTTTACAGAGTAACCACTCTGCCCCCCCACCCTCCCCTTCCTCTCTGCCCCCCACAACATTACTGTTTACAGAGTAACCACTCTGCCCCCCCACCCTCCCCTTCCTCTCTGCCCCCCACAACATTACTGTTTACAGAGTAACCACTCTGCCCCCCCACCCTCCCCTTCCTCTCTGCCCCCCACAACATTACTGTTTACAGAGTAACCACTCTGCCCCCCCTCCCTCCCCTTCCTCTCTGTTCCCCACAACATTACTGTTTACAGAGTAACCACTCTGCCCCCCCACCCTCCCCTTCCTCTCTGCCCCCCACAACATTACTGTTTACAGAGTAACCACTCTGCCCCCCCACAACATTACTGTTTACAGAGTAACCACTCTGCCCCCCTCCCTCTCTGTTCCCCACAGCATTACTGTTTACAGAGTAACCACTCTGCCCCCCCACCCTCCCCTTCCTCTCTGCCCCCCACAACATTACTGTTTACAGAGTAACCACTCTGCCCCCCCACCCTCCCCTTCCTCTCTGCCCCCCACAACATTACTGTTTACAGAGTAACCACTCTGCCCCCCCACCCTCCCCTTCCTCTCTGCCCCCCACAACATTACTGTTTACAGAGTAACCACTCTGCCCCCCCTCCCTCCCCTTCCTCTCTGTTCCCCACAACATTACTGTTTACAGAGTAACCACTCTGCCCCCCCACCCTCCCCTTCCTCTCTGCCCCCCACAACATTACTGTTTACAGAGTAACCACTCTGCCCCCCCTCCCTCCCCTTCCTCTCTGTTCCCCACAGCATTACTGTTTACAGAGTAACCACTCTGCCCCCCCACCCTCCCCTTCCTCTCTGCCCCCCACAACATTACTGTTTACAGAGTAACCACTCTGCCCCCCCACAACATTACTGTTTACAGAGTAACCACTCTGCCCCCCTCCCTCTCTGTTCCCCACAGCATTACTGTTTACAGAGTAACCACTCTGCCCCCCCACCCTCCCCTTCCTCTCTGCCCCCCACAACATTACTGTTTACAGAGTAACCACTCTGCCCCCCCACCCTCCCCTTCCTCTCTGCCCCCCACAACATTACTGTTTACAGAGTAACCACTCTGCCCCCCCACCCTCCCCTTCCTCTCTGCCCCCCACAACATTACTGTTTACAGAGTAACCACTCTGCCCCCCCTCCCTCCCCTTCCTCTCTGTTCCCCACAACATTACTGTTTACAGAGTAACCACTCTGCCCCCCCACCCTCCCCTTCCTCTCTGCCCCCCACAACATTACTGTTTACAGAGTAACCACTCTGCCCCCCCTCCCTCCCCTTCCTCTCTGTTCCCCACAGCATTACTGTTTACAGAGTAACCACTCTGCCCCCCTCCCTCCCCTTCCTCTCTGTTCCCCACAGCATTACTGTTTACAGAGTAACCACTCTGCCCCCCCACAACATTACTGTTTACAGAGTAACCACTCTGCCCCCCCACAACATTACTGTTTACAGAGTAACCACTCTGCCCCCCTCCCTCCCCTTCCTCTCTGTTCCCCACAGCATTACTGTTTACAGAGTAACCACTCTGCCCCCCTCCCTCCCCTTCCTCTCTGTTCCCCACAGCATTACTGTTTACAGAGTAACCACTCTGCCCCCCCTCCCTCCCCTCCCTACCCTTCCTCTCTGCCCCCCCCCCCCCTCCCTCCCCTGGCTGCTCTTTTCCTCACTTCCCCGTCTAATCTCTTTAATTACATCTGCTGTCGTGGCCTGCCACGGTCCCATTGTCCTCCCCTGTGCCTGGTGCTTTGTGAGGGCAGACCCCTGTCCGTCTCCCCCCACCTCCCCTGTGCCTGGTGCTTTGTGAGGGCAGACCCCTGTCCGTCTCCCCCTTCTTGGCTGCTTTGTGCTCCCCTTGGTCCTCTTCCTGAATCCCAGAGGGCTGGAGAGGATTAAAGGGGTATTATCCCATTACAGACAGGACATATAGGACCTTGGTCTAACGCCTTCATCTGCACCACACACACTAGTGCACGCATAGACACATACACACTAGTGCACGCATAGACACACACACACACTAGTGCACGCATAGACACACACACACTAGTGCACGCATAGACACACACACACTAGTGCACGCATAGACACACACACTAGTGCACGCATAGACACACACACACTAGTGCACGCATAGACACACACACACTAGTGCACGCATAGACACACACACACACACTAGTGCACGCATAGACACACACACACTAGTGCACGCATAGACACACACACACTAGTGCATGCATAGACACACACACACACAGTAGTGCACGCATAGACACACACACACACTAGTGCACGCATAGACACCTAAGCATATTGGAACATGCAGACAGCCCAGAAGTACACTAGCACCCACGCAGACACACACACAAGCATGCACACACACAGCTTAATTCCAGGCCCAGCCTAACATATCCATCTTCCCAGTTCCCACCCGTTATCCATGTTCTGATTTAACAGACATTAACAGTTATATTAAGAAGCATATTTTGTCTTTATTGAAAAGAGACACATTACAGTAGAAGACTGTATTAGGTATCAACACGGTACTGTACAGATGACACAAACTCAATAGAACAATAATAATAACAATAATAATTAGGAGATCAATGACAATTGGAATAATAACGCTGCTTGATGCTGATAGGTCACAATAGAGGTGGATGGACTAGACTGATAACTGAACCAAACCCAAGCAGTTAGGAGGAGAGGGGTCTTCTTCCATATCTAGATCGCATTAGAACCCTATTAAATAATTTGACTGGCAGTCGTCTCGGGTTGGGTTGTGTAGCTACATACAGGATGAATGAGCAACGACAAAGAGGTCACCAAATACACACGGGAACCAAATAAACAAAAACAAATGACCATAGTTTGTTTATTACGGTTTGTTGATTACATCTATGTACATGTGGTGAACGCTGTGCTGATGTGTCGACTGGCATGTATAGAAGGGAGAGCTGTGGCTGGTTTAATGGTACGTAAGTAACACCAGACTGATTGACATGGTGAGTGTGTCCCCCATAGTGCTCTTCTCCCTGGCAGGGACACTGATACATGTCTCAACGTCTCACGTCTAAAGAGGAGATTCTAGACAGCCTGGAAACCAAACTGATATGCTCCGTTTCACCATTGAAACCAATCTTCTGGATTCCAGGCTAGCTTTTTGATGCTTCCTGAACCCAACTATAAGGGAGGACAGCTCACACTATTGGCTAATAATGACTTCCACTGGCTACTTCAGAGGGGGAAGGGAGAGCAGCTTGACCACCAATGAGGATTGTGTCCAATACGATGTCTAACCTCTTCATATCTCCCACTAGTGTGAGAGCCAGTGGCTGAGATAGGAAGAGTTTCAGGCCAGCAGACAATATGAGGGAAGAGACCAGGGATCTACACAAACATCCATCCATGCAAAAGTGTTCTACAGGAAAGACTTTGAGAGGAGAGGGCTGACGAGAGCATCAAACTGGATACGTAGTGCATCGTTTTGTCAGAAATAAAACGACTTGGTCTCCTCCTCAGTCAAAACCTCACAAGTGTTATTAAGTTGGAGAAATCCCTCTAGTGATGAGGGAGAGGTTTAACGCTGCTATTTCTGCTACTGCAACAATAAGGTTCAATAAGGTTCAATAATGTTCAATAAAGGTTTGGTCAGGTGTACTTTAGTGTTCGTGGCTGCCTGTGGACAAAGCCTGATGCCTCAGCACTTCTCATGTTAATCACACTCAACATGTTTAGCTCTTTTCACATTTCTATCGTACGCAGAGAAGCGTGTGTGTGATGTATGGGCTTGTCTACAGCATAAGCAGGTATTGCAAGGTGTGTGTTAAACAGAAACACCACCATTAGCATGGACATCTATACCTGTCCTCCATATTGCTTTAATACCTGTACAGGTGAGGCAGGAGTCACTACTTATATTAGGCGTTTATATATACACACAGACACACAGACACAGACACACACACACACACACACACACAAGGTAACATCAAGGGCAAAAGCAATCATAAATACGGGAGCATTTGACGCTTAGGAATGGTTTGGGGGGAGAAAGACTCATATCACACACGAGGACACACACACAGTAAGGTTTAAGAACAGGCAAAGGCAGAGGGACGTGTGCAGAGCAGAGACGTTGGCAACACGAAGAGGGACAGGAGGAAAGGAAAGCCCCTGATGTTAAACATTCCAGCAACGTTCAGTCAACCCATCACTGGCTTATTTCTCCCAATAAAAACACCACATGGGCATCGGCAAACCTCCACTCAAACCGCAGAGAGAACACGACGCTCTCAGAGTAAAGAACTTCCTACTTCCTTCAGATACATCATGACATCACCACCAAAAGAGCTTTTCAAAAAGAGAGAAAGAAAAGCGATAGAGGAAGAGAGAGAAGTAAAATATCATTTACACACAGTAGGATTCCAGACGCAGAGAAGCCCTTCCTATCGAGTCACTGAGCAGAAAGGATGCATCCCAAATAGCTGCCTATTCCCTACATAGTGAACTTCTTTTAACCAGAATCCTATGGGCGCGGGTCAAAAGTAGTGCACTGTTCAAGGGAATGGGGTGCCATTCAGGATGCAGACGAAGAGATTCTAGAGGCAGAGACTGTATGATTGTTTGGGGAGCAACAGACATGGCTATCCAATGACAGAGAGAGGATGGAGGAAACGCATGCCGAGTACCTCAGAAGACCTGATGGGAGGCGGCCCAGAGTCTATCCTGACCTATGACGTCATATATGATGTCAGTCAACTTGACAAGGGGAAAACTCAGAGGGGGCACAAATTAGGAACTCTTCTCCGAATCAGAACAGTCTAATTCTATGAAGAAACAGTATCCATCAGATCGTAGATATTCTACAAAAGCTGACAGCCCATCATGGATTGAACTGTCAGACAAACGTCTTCTTAGATTAAATGAAATAGATTGAACACTGATGAGCCCATCTAGTATAAATAGTGCTACATTTACACCGTGGATGCTGTTCCTGGATCAGTTGTAGATCAGTGTTAGTGAACGGGAGTATGGACCTGACAACTGATACCTGCACCACACCTAAGTAATCAACAGGAACATGAGAGTCCTGCCTATCCATTTCCTCCCATCCTCTGCCGATCACTATGCAACAAGACATTATCACGATGCGTTTCCTCCCATCCTCTGCCGGTCCCTATGCAACAAGACATTATCACGATGCGTTTCCTCCCATCCTCTGCCGATCCCTATGCAACAAGACATTATCACGATGCGTTTCCTCCCATCCTCTGCCGGTCCCTATGCAACAAGACATTATCACGATGCGTTTCCTCCCATCCTCTGCCGGTCCCTATGCAACAAGACATTATCACGATGCGTTTCCTCCCATCCTCTGCCGGTCCCTATGCAACAAGACATTATCACGATGCGTTTCCTCCCATCCTCTGCCGGTCCCTATGCAACAAGACATTATCACGATGCGTTTCCTCCCATCCTCTGCCGATCCCTATGCAACAAGACATTATCACGATGCGTTTCCTCCCATCCTCTGCCGATCCCTATGCAACAAGACATTATCACGATGCGTTTCCTCCCATCCTCTGCCGGTCCCTATGCAACAAGACATTATCACGATGCGTTTCCTCCCATCCTCTGCCGATCACTATGCAACAAGACATTATCACGATGCGTTTCCTCCCATCCTCTGCCGGTCACTATGCAACAAGACATTATCACGATGCGTTTCCTCCCATCCTCTGCCGATCACTATGCAACAAGACATTATCACGATGCGTTTCCTCCCATCCTCTGCCGATCACTATGCAACAAGACATTATCACGATGCGTTTCCTCCCATCCTCTGCCGGTCACTATGCAACAAGACATTATCACGATGCGTTTCCTCCCATCCTCTGCCGGTCCCTATGCAACAAGACATTATCACGATGCGTTTCCTCCCATCCTCTGCCGGTCCCTATGCAACAAGACATTATCACGATGCGTTTCCTCCCATCCTCTGCCGGTCCCTATGCAACAAGACATTATCACGATGCGTTTCCTCCCATCCTCTGCCGGTCCCTATGCAACAAGACATTATCACGATGCGTTTCCTCCCATCCTCTGCCGGTCCCTATGCAACAAGACATTATCACGATGCGTTTCCAGCTGAAACAGCAGA
Organism: Oncorhynchus mykiss; assembly: GCF_057628025.1. Classification (NCBI taxonomy): domain Eukaryota; kingdom Metazoa; phylum Chordata; class Actinopteri; order Salmoniformes; family Salmonidae; genus Oncorhynchus; species Oncorhynchus mykiss. Next base: position 19,031,064 of record NC_143039.1, read on the forward strand.
TACAGTGTATTTGAGGACCTGATAAAGTAAAGAAAAGGCAGAATAATATGCAGAAGGATAAAACACTAAACAGAACACACTTTCCCCTGGTCTCTGCGTGGTGGACCAACCGTACGATGATCCTGAAGAAGGCTGATGGTCTGATGCTGAGCATCACGATGCTTCCTGTACATTCTGGAAGTGGACTGTTCCTCTGAACGGATGAAATGTGAATCTAAGACTGTTGTTGAGGCGAGTGGAATTGTGGGGGTTTCAAGATCACATAGAATTGACCGTCTCTGGTCCCTGAGCCTGGAAATACATACACACTTTTTACACCTAGCAAGTGGCTTCTAATAGAAATGACAAACTCACTTCTCTGTAGAACTGATTCATTGGTCCAGTAATTCACAATGAGATATACACAATGTGGACGGGATGAACAACCTTTTTTTTAATTGAAAAGAGAAAGTGTCTGTCATGCTATCACACTTTCTGTTTTACTTCCAAGGAATATCCGATATTTAGGATTTTCTTCTCTCACTTTCTTAAACTGTTTATACAAGAAGATATTTTTGTTCCACATTAAAAAATAAACATCGACAGGAGAAAGAGATCACATAATTTACTGAAGAGAAGAGAGGGGAAACACTGATTATGTGGAGAACTAGAGAAGAACCAGAGTAGTAGAGGAGTTCTGTTGAGTTGATCAGTGTTCTTTGTAGTTCTTTGTAGTTCTCATGTTATAAGGTAGAGCTCCCATAACTTAAGTGAAAAGCAACCCCCCCCTTCCACAACATGCTACAGAGGCCTTCTTCAAACATCCAACGTCTTTCCAAACCCGCAGGCCTCTGTTTCTGTACAGCTGAGAAAGCAGTGACATAGTAGTGATATAGTGTGTGTGTGGCCTGGGTTGAAGCTGGGAGCAGATTGCAGATCGGAGTCAATAGAGGGTATATGAGAAGGGGGAGTCAATAGAGGGTATATGAGAAGGGGGAGTCGCTGCTTTTCACGTGATTTTGGCCACCTCCTCCCCATGTCCCATCATGCTTAGGGCCACATGCAGCCAGGTAGATAGCAGTGGGGGAAGCCGGTGACCTGACTCCACCTGGAAGTAATGCCAAGCCACCTCCTGCCCCCATGCTTTTACAGGGGAGGGCCTTGTGAGGAAATTGATAATTGGACCGAAGCACGCGGGTGAGGGGGTCATCATGATGTGGGGCAGAGAGCCAAAAGGACAGAGGGCTTCATCAACGGCAACAGGAGTGCTAGTGTCTTCTGTGTGAGATTAGTGTCAGAGTGGAGAGGGTAAGAGGTCAATGAGTGCACTAAGACAAGGAGTGCAGAAGTAGTGGTTCCCAAAAGAGTTCAGTCATTTTCTCCCAATTCAGACTCTCTCCAAGCCCCTCACTTCCAAAAATGTCACAGTTTTTTTTCAGTCAGGATTTTGAGTGTGTAATATGCATATAATGTCACAATGTGTGTTTAGCCTGTTAATATCCTGCGAGCCGCAGTACCCAGAGGCCTCCTGAAGGGGGCAGTAGTGTTTATATGAGTGCGGTGCTGCCCGTGCTGCTGCAGCTGTTGTTGCGGTTGGTGTTGCGTCGGGACAGGTTGGGCGTGGCCATAAGTGGGTAGCGTTCATCGGGACAGCCGTACTGCAGCAGCGTGTCAACACACTCCTGGCTGCTGGCCTGCCGTGCGTAAGCCAGCGCGCTGTTACCGTGGGCGTCCCTCGCCATCAGATCCACCCCGTACTGGAGGAGAGAGGGATGGCGAGAGAGCAGAGAGGAGTGAGGGGGATGAGGGAGAGAGGAGAGAGGGATGGCGAGAGAGCAGAGAGGAGTGAGGGGGATGAGGGAGAGAGGGATGGGGGAGAGGAGAGACAGGGATGGGGGAGAGGAGAGAGAGGGATGGGGGAGAGGAGAGAGAGGGATGGGGGAGAGGAGAGAGAGGGATGGGGAGAGGGGGATGGGGGAGAGGAGAGAGAGGGATGGGGGAGAGAGGGGGATGGGGGAGAGAGGAGAGGGGGATAGAGGAGAGAGGGGGATGGGGGATAGAGGAGAGAGGGGGATGGGGGAGAGAGGAGAGAGGGATGGGGGAGAGGAGAGAGAGGGATGGGGGAGAGGAGAGAGAGGGATGGGGGAGAGAGGGGGATGGGGGAGAGAGTAGAGAGGGATAGGGGAGAGAGGGATAGGGGAGAAAGGGATAGGGGAGAAAGGGATAGGGGAGAGAGGGGGATGGGGGAGAGAGGGGTTAGGGGAGAGAGGGGTTAGGGGAGATAGGAGAGGGGGATAGAGGAGAGAGGGGGATGGGGGAGAGAGGAGAGAGGGAAAGATAGAGTAAGTTATTTGACATGGCAACATCTTGGTCTACAGACAACATTCAGGGTGAGGAACCATGGACAGATCCTGTTGGTATTGTCCTCTCTCTCACCCAGATGAGGAGCTGTGTGATGACCACGTTGCCCTTGCGGCACGCCAGGTGAAGGGCGGTGCGTCCGTCTCCCTCTCCACACGTCTCGTTGACTTGCTCCCGGGAGCCGTGAGCCAGAAGCAGGATGACGCAGCGCAGGTCCTCCTCGGCCGTGGCCCTCAGCAGCTGCTGGCCCAGGGATAGGTCCACCCCCGAGAGCGACGCCAGGAACAACCGCTGCTCGTACTTAGCCCGGATCCAACGCTCACGCTCCTCCCTGAGAGAGAGAAATACACAGACTACTGGTTAAGAGGAACAATCTTAACATCATCTTCTCCACCTGTTCATCTAGTCACGCTCCTCCCTGAGAGAGAGAAATACACAGACTACTGGTTAAGAGGAACGATCTTAACATCATCATCTCCACCTGTTCATCTAGTCACACTCCTCCCTGGAGAAGGAACACATAGGACAGAAGGGGGATGTTCACCATTGTTCTAGTTCACCTAGCAGTGTGGATATCTGCTGACTGTTACAGGGATATCTGCTGACTGTTACAGGGATGATATCGGCTGACTGTTACAGGGATATCTGTTGACTGTTACAGGGATATCTGTTGACTGTTACAGGGATATCTGTTGACTGTTACAGGGATATCTGTTGACTGTTACAGGGATATCTGTTGACTGTTACAGGGATATCTGCTGACTGTTACAGGGATGATATCGGCTGACTGTTACAGGGATATCTGTTGACTGTTACAGGGATATCTGTTGACTGTTACAGGGATATCTGCTGACTGTTACAGGGATATCTGTTGACTGTTACAGGGATATCTGTTGACTGTTACAGGGATATCTGTTGACTGTTACAGGGATATCTGTTGACTGTTACAGGGATATCTGTTGACTGTTACAGGGATATCTGCTGACTGTTACAGGGATATCTGTTGACAGTTACAGGGATATCTGTTGACTGTTACAGGGATGATATCTGCTGACTGTTACAGGGATGATATCTGTTACAGGGATATCTGCTGACTGTTACAGGGATGATATCTGCTGACTGTTACAGGGATGATATCTGTTGACTGTTACAGGGATGATATCTGTTGACTGTTACAGGGATGATATCTGTTGACTGTTACAGGGATATCTGCTGACTGTTACAGGGATGATATCGGCTGACTGTTACAGGGATATCTGTTGACTGTTACAGGGATATCTGTTGACTGTTACAGGGATATCTGCTGACTGTTACAGGGATATCTGTTGACTGTTACAGGGATATCTGTTGACTGTTACAGGGATATCTGTTGACTGTTACAGGGATATCTGTTGACTGTTACAGGGATATCTGCTGACTGTTACAGGGATATCTGTTGACAGTTACAGGGATATCTGTTGACTGTTACAGGGATGATATCTGCTGACTGTTACAGGGATGATATCTGTTACAGGGATATCTGCTGACTGTTACAGGGATGATATCTGCTGACTGTTACAGGGATGATATCTGTTGACTGTTACAGGGATGATATCTGTTGACTGTTACAGGGATGATATCTGTTGACTGTTACAGGGATGATATCTGTTGACTGTTACAGGGATGATATCGGCTGACTGTTACAGGGATGATATCGGCTGACTGTTACAGGGATGATATCGGCTGACTGTTACAGGGATGATATCGGCTGACTGTTGCAGGGATGATATCGGCTGACTGTTGCAGGGATGATATCGGCTGACTGTTGCAGGGATGATATCGGCTGACTGTTGCAGGGATGATATCGGCTGACTGTTGCAGGGATGATATCGGCTGACTGTTGCAGGGATGATATCGGCTGACTGTTGCAGGGATGATATCGGCTGACTGTTGCAGGGATGATATCGGCTGACTGTTGCAGGGATGATATCGGCTGACTGTTGCAGGGATGATATCGGCTGACTGTTGCAGGGATGATATCGGCTGACTGTTGCAGGGATGATATCGGCTGACTGTTGCAGGGATGATATCGGCTGACTGTTGCAGGGATGATATCGGCTGACTGTTGCAGGGATGATATCGGCTGACTGTTGCAGGGATGATATCGGCTGACTGTTACAGGGATATCTGCTGACTGTTACAGGGATGATATCAGCTGACTGTTGCAGGGATGATATCGGCTGACTGTTGCAGGGATGATATCGGCTGACTGTTGCAGGGATGATATCGGCTGACTGTTACAGGGATGATATCAGCTGACTGTTGCAGGGATGATATCGGCTGACTGTTGCAGGGATGATATCGGCTGACTGTTACAGGGATATCTGCTGACTGTTACAGGGATATCTACTGGGTCTCTTTGGGAAGCACAGGACCATTCTTAGCAAGAATGAGTTCAGATGGTAAAAAAGTTAATGGAAGAGTGGGTTAACTAGGACTGGGTTAACTAGGAGTATGTTAACTAGCCTAGTCTGTGAAGGAGAAAGACACCATGCAAACCCCATAGCGCTGAGAGAGACCAGGAAAGAGAGAGACCAGGAGAGAGAGAGAGAGAGACCAGGAGAGAGAGAGAGAGACCAGGAGAGAGAGAGAGAGACCAGGAGAGAGAGACCAGGAGAGAGAGAGAGAGACCAGGAGAGAGAGAGACCAGGAGAGAGAGAGACCAGGAGAGAGAGAGAGAGAGAGAGACCAGGAGAGAGAGAGAGACCAAGAGAGAGAGAGAGAGAGACCAGGAGAGAGAGAGAGAGAGACCAGGAGAGAGAGAGAGAGAGACCAGGAGAGAGAGAGAGACCAGGAGAGAGAGAGAAACCAGGAGAGAGAGAGAGAGAGAGAGAGAGAGAGAGGGGAAGCGGGGCAGTGTGAGTACAGAGTGGTAACAGTTTCCAGCCACTCAATCTAATCCTGTGATGTGATAGCGCTAATCTCTCCCTAATCCCCGCCATGTAAACACAGCCTTTCAGCCCAATTGGGATTATCCATGCATCAATCCTCCTGTTAGAAAGGAGAGGAACCACAGTGGCCTGGGGAGAGGATAGGGGAGGGACAGGAGTGAGGATATAGAGCTGTCCTGTATCCCTAGAAACAACAGTCCCCCTCAGGGGGTCCTGGGTCCCCCACTATCCAGGATATGGAGAACACAGTATAGTGGAACCTCACTGCTGGCTCACTTCCTCTGTAATGACCTACCCTGGGTGGAGGGTTAGGCCTGAGAGAGAGCATTACATACACACACCAGGAGAGAGAAAGACAGGATATACAGTAAAAGTCAAACATTTAGACATCTACTGTTTCAAGGATTTTTCTTTGTTTTTACTATTTTCTACATTGTAGAATAATAGTGAAGACATCAAAACCATGGAAACAAAAAAGTGTTAAACAAAATAAAAATATATTTTATATTTCAGATTCTTCAACATGGCCACCCTTTGCCTTGATGACTTTGTAGACTCTTGGCATTCTCTCAACCAGCTTCACCTGGAATGCTTGAAGGAGTTCCCACATATGCTGTGCATTTGTTGGCTGCTTTTCCTTCACTATGTGGTCCAACTCATCCCAAACCATCTCAATTGGGTTGAGGTCGGGTGATTGTGGAGGCCAGGTCATCTGATGCAGCACTCCATCACTCTCCTTCTTGGTCAAATAGCCCTTACACAGCCAAGAGGTGTGTTGGGTCATTGTCCTGTTAAAAAACAAATTATAGTCCCACTAAGCGCAAACCAGATGGGTTGGCGTATCACTGCAGAATGCTGTGGTAGCCATGCTGGTTAAGTGTGCCTTGAATTCTAAATAAATCACAGACAGTGTCACCAGCAAAGCACCCCCACACCACCTCCTCCATGCTTCACGGTGGGAACCACACATACGGAGATCATCCATTCACCTACTCTGCATCTCACAAAGACAAGGCGGTTGGAACGAAAAATCTCAAATTTGGACTCATCAGACCAAAGCACAGATTTCCACCGGTCTAATATCCATTGCTTGTGTTTTTTGGCCCAAGAAAGAATCTTCTTATTGGTGTCTTCAGTAGTGGTTTCTTTGCAGCAGTTTGACCACAAAGGCCTGATTCACGCAGTTTCCTCTGAACAGTTGATGTTGAGATGTGTCTGTTACTTGAACTCTGAAGCATTTGTTTGGGCTGCAATTTCTGAGTCTGATAACTCTGATGAACTTACCCTCTGCAGCAGAGGTAACTCTGGGTCTTCCTTTCCTGTGGCGGTCCTCATGAGAGCCAGTTTCATCATAGCGCTTGGTTTAAGCGACTGCACAAAGTTCTTGAAGGCCCAGATTGACTGACCTTCATGTCTTAAGGTAATGATGGACTGTCATTTCTCTTTGCTTATTTGAGCTGTTCTTGCCATAATATGGACTTGGTCTTTTACCAAATAGGGCTATCTTCTGTATACCACCTCTACTTTGTCACAACACAACTGATTGGCTCAAAGGCACTGAGGAAAGAAATTACACAAATTAACAAGGCATACCTGATAATTGAAATGCATTCCAGGTGACTACCTCATGAAGCTGGTTGAGAGAATGCCAAGAGTGTGCAAAGCTGTTATCAAGGCAACAAAGAAGAATCTCAAATATAAAATATATTTTGATTACTACATGATTCCATATGTGTTATTTCATAGTTTTAATGTCTTCACTATTATTCTACAATGTAGAAAATAGTACAAATAAAGAAAAACCCTTGAATGAGTAGGTGTGTCCAAACTTTTGACTGGTACTGTATGTAGAGTGTAAATCAAACCTTTCCATATCCTCTCCTACTGTTAGTGCACTGCTTTTCAAGATCTTTTAAACACTGCCAAAGATTTGGAATTTTCTTGAGACCCTCAAATTCAACAAAGCCAATGACAGCAACCTAGTCACCCACCAGAGGTTTCTGACCCACTGTCTGGGAACCACTAAGGACTGGTCATGAAATGCTGGCTTCTCAAGGCAACAGGGCTGTCTATGGACTGCCTATATGTTGACAGGTCTGAGGTGTAGGGGATAACGAAGTCGCCTCGTCAGCCATAACAGAAGATGAGTGATGAGACCTTAGGGTGTCTCAGAGGGTTAACCTCAAACAGACCCATTGACGGAAGTAATTACAAATTAGCCGCGTGTGGAGGGTCTCTCTCTCTCTGCAGGAGAAAGCGTTTTATCAGAGCGCGAGGGGGGCAGACGGACAGATGATAAAAATAGTCAATCTATAGCCCTGGGGATCGATGCCCTGCGACATCCTTCTTAATCAAAGCCTCGGCAACGGGATGACTGGGCCCAACCCCCGGCAACGATTTCCTTTTTCCTTCAAACCACTGCAACCGTGGCTGAGCATCCACACACACACACACACACACACACACACACACACACACACACATCCACACCGAGTGCCCTTACTCAACACACACACACACACACACACACACACACACACACACACACACACACACACACACACACACACACCTAGCTAATATCAAAACGTTAGAAATTGGTTTCTGGCTAAACTTGTCTCAAAGTAGCTATAGGCCAGGAAGGAGGATGTTCATTCACTAACTTCTGTGGTTATACAGAAAGGATGGTGGGAGGAGAGAGAGACAGACAAATACAACTAGATGGAGAGTTTTAGAGGTGTGGGAACCCAGTAGAATCTCATGAACTCTCTCCCCAGAGAATAGACAGTGTGTTGCGTTTGGTTGTGTGTGTGTGTTTGAGGGGGTGTAACCTAGGTATGGGGGCCTGCCTGCCACATTACCCTCTCTGGTCGGGGGCTAGCCTAGCAGGACGGAATGTCCCTGGTCTTCCTGCCTGTCCCGGGGAGAGAGTGAGGAGGCTGGGCGGAGGTACACGGGCCAGAGCCCCGGGACAAAGCCCCAGGGAGGGGTGGGCAGGGAGGGTCTCGGCAGGGGCCTGGGCCCTCGTCTCTCTGGGTGTGTGTGGAGGAAATGCGGAGGCAGCACTTCAATGCTTCCTGGCACGCATGCCTTCCCCAGAGGACAGAGTTGCTATGGCTGGAGTCTGGGCCTTCCCCAGAGGACAGAGTTGTTATGAGCTGGAGTCTGGGTCTTCCCCAGAGGACAGAGTTGTTATGAGCTGGAGTCTGGGTCTTCCCCAGAGGACAGAGTTTCTATGGCTGGAGTCTGGGCCTTCCCCAGAGGACAGAGTTGCTATGGCTGGAGTCTGGGCCTTCCCCAGAGGACAGAGTTGCTATGGGCTGGAGTCTGGGCCTTCCCCAGAGGACAGAGTTGTTATGGCTGGAGTCTGGGTCTTCCCCAGAGGACAGAGTTGTTATGAGCTGGAGTCTGGGTCTTCCCCAGAGGACAGAGTTGCCATGGGCTGGAGTCTGGGCCTTCCCCAGAGGACAGAGTTGTTATGAGCTGGAGTCTGGGTCTTCCCCAGAGGACAGAGTTGCTATGGCTGGAGTCTGGGCCTTCCCAAGAGGACAGAGTTGCTATGGGCTGGAGTCTGGGTCTTCCCCAGGACAGAGTTGCTATGGCTGGAGTCTGGGTCTTCCCCAGAGGACAGAGTTGTTATGGCTGGAGTCTGGGCCTTCCCCAGAGGACAGAGTTGCTATGGCTGGAGTCTGGGCCTTCCCCAGAGGACAGAGTTGCTATGGCTGGAGTCTGGGCCTTCCCCAGAGGACAGAGTTGTTATGGGCTGGAGTCTGGGCCTTCCCCAGAGGACAGAGTTGTTATGGCTGGAGTCTGGGCCTTCCCCAGAGGACAGAGTTGCTATGGCTGGAGTCTGGGCCTTCCCCAGAGGACAGAGTTGCTATGGCTGGAGTCTGGGCCTTCCCCAGAGGACAGAGTTGTTATGGCTGGAGTCTGGGTCTTCCCCAGAGGACAGAGTTGTTATGGGCTGGAGTCTGGGCCTTCCCCAGAGGACAGAGTTGCTATGGCTGGAGTCTGGGCCTTCCCCAGAGGACAGAGTTTCTATGGGCTGGATCCTGGGTCTTCCCCAGAGGACAGAGTTGTTATGGGCTGGAGTCTGGGTCTTCCCCAGAGGACAGAGTTGTTATGGGCTGGAGTCTGGGCCTTCCCCAGAGGACAGAGTTGCTATGGCTGGAGTCTGGGCCTTCCCCAGAGGACAGAGTTGCTATGGGCTGGAGTCTGGGCCTTCCCCAGAGGACAGAGTTGCTATGGCTGGAGTCTGGGCCTTCCCCAGAGGACAGAGTTTCTATGGGCTGGATCCTGGGTCTTCCCCAGGACAGAGTTGTTATGGGCTGGATTCTGGGTCTTCTCCAGGACAGAGTTGCTATGGCTGGAGTCTGGGTCTTCCCCAGGACAGAGTTGTTATGGGCTGGAGTCTGGGTCTTCCCCAGGACAGAGTTGTTATGGGCTGGATCCTAGGTCTTCTCCAGGACAGAGTTGTTATGGGCTGGAGTCTGGGTCTTCTCCAGGACAGAGTTGTTATAGGCTGGAGTCTGGGTCTTCTCCAGGACAGAGTTGTTGTAGGCTGGAGTCTGGGTCTTCTCCAGGACAGAGTTGTTATAGGCTGGAGTCTGGGTCTTCTCCAGGAGAGTGTTGTTATGGGCTGGAGTCTGGGTCTTCTCCAGGACAGAGTTGTTATGGGCTGGAGTCTGGGTCTTCTCCAGGACAGAGTTGTTATGGGCTGGAGTCTGGGTCTTCTCCAGGACAGAGTTGTAATGGGCTGGAGTCTGGGTCTTCTCCAGGACAGAGTTGTAATGGGCTGGAGTCTGGGTCTTCTCCAGGACAGAGTTGTAATGGGCTGGAGTCTGGGTCTTCTCCAGGACAGAGTTGTTATGGGCTGGAGTCTGGGTCTTCTCCAGGACAGAGTTGTTATGGGCTGGAGTCTGGGTCTTCTCCAGGACAGAGTTGTTATGGGCTGGAGTCTGGGTCTTCTCCAGGACAGAGTTGTTATAGGCTGGAGTCTGGGTCTTCTCCAGGACAGAGTTGTTATAGGCTGGAGTCTGGGTCTTCTCCAGGACAGAGTTGTAATGGGCTGGAGTCTGGGTCTTCTCCAGGACAGAGTTGTTATGGGCTGGAGTCTGGGTCTTCTCCAGGACAGAGTTGTTATGGGCTGGAGTCTGGGTCTTCTCCAGGACAGAGTTGTTATGGGCTGGAGTCTGGGTCTTCTCCAGGACAGAGTTGTTATAGGCTGGAGTCTGGGTCTTCTCCAGGACAGAGTTGTTATAGGCTGGAGTCTGGGTCTTCTCCAGGACAGAGTTGTTATGGGCTGGATCCTGGGTCAGGCAGAGACAAGGGCCCAGACACACACAAACGCGCGCGTGCGCCATGTTGTACACAACGGGAACGGACAAACTCAGGGTGGTGACAGCACAGCATTGTAAGGGAGAAGATGAAGTGTCCACATTCACACACGATCACATGACAGGATGGATGTCCCCTACAATGGCCTCCACAACACGTGACAAACACCCCCCCCCCCCCCCCCCCCTGACTTAGATAATGAAACACTAAACTGTTGTTTCCAACACTGCTAATATACCCTACTGACAAGCACACAGCAACATTATCCCCCCTGAATGAGAAAATACACTAGTAAGAATGAATCCATTACTAAGTGATTTTCCAACTGACATTTGGTGTTCATCTTGAAAGGCATTAAGGGGTAGCATGCTACCATTATCCTCTGGTTAGAGTATTGAGAGCAGTTTGGAAACTAGAAAGGCTAATTGGACTAATTAGCTACTCAGAAAGGCTCTCTGACAAAAGCTGGGGAGGGTGGTGTGTGTGCCTGAGGGCCCCCCCCCCCTCCGTGTGTCTAAGAGAGGTACCTGTCTGACTGCAGCTCACTGTTCCACCATGTTTGTCTCACTTATCACATTGGATTAGAGGACAGGCTGCAGCACCACGGAGCACTGTGAAGATAATTAACCACAGGTCCTGCTCAGACAGACTGACAGGGACACACTCTCACACAGGATGCAACCACACACACACTCCCCACAACCCCTATTCTCTCTCACCACCTACAGCAAATGCTTAAAAAGGGAACACGAAGGGGGGAGTGTGTGTGTGTGTGTGTGAATAATAATCACAGGAGGCAGATTTCCTAGCCAGTCTAATTAAACACTACAGGTCATGCCAGCGAGGGCTCCAACATGTCCGAACGCAATGAGCCTTTCACAAGAAATGCCCCCCGACCACAACACACACACACTTCAACGTTTCCCATTAGTGCGTTCATGTGAGATGACAGCAACACATTATTATCATGATAATGACTTAGGTAAATCTATTCCACCCTGAGAGAGAGGAACCCCATGTATGTACAACCCTGTCTGTTCTCTCTGTACTGTAGGTTGAGAAACAGTGGTGAGAGGTAAATACATGGGGGTGTGTGTAGGTGTGTGTAGGTGTGTGTGTAGGTGTGTGTAGGTGTGTGTAGGGGTGTGTAGGTGTGTGTAGGGGTGTGTGTAGGTGTGTGTAGGTGTGTGTAGGGGTGTGTGTAGGTGTGTGTTACAAGCGTCAGTTAAAGCCATGACCAACCCCTTGGTGAATAGAACAGCGGGCTGGTTTGACTGACAGCTTCATTAGCCTGTGTTAGGAGGTTGTTAGCGGGACTGTTGACTTCCGCCGCCGCAGAGCAGGAGAGGAGCGACAGTGGGGTTCTGTCGCCGTTGGAAACCGTGGGGTGAGGAATGTGCTTGTTTGGGGTTACCCGGGGATAAACAGGGGGGCTGGTGTCAGTCTCTGACTCTCATCTGGGGCCAACTGGAGACAGGAGCTGAAGAATAGATACGTGTCATTTCCTGCCTCTTTTAGGTGCATGAGTCTGTGTTTGTATTATTTCTGTGTGTGTTGGTTCTCCCTGGCCAGTCTCTTTGTTGCAGTGTGTTTACACACAGGCCCAGTAGTTTCCTGTCTCCCCCAGACCCCCAGGCAGAGCCCCGTCTGATTGGTCAACTCTGACAGCCGTCCACTCCACTGGGCCGTCCGACCGTGACTGGTCAACCAGCTGCTCTCCACTGCCACTACGACCACGGGGAGGAAGGGGGTCTACGACCAGGGGGAGGGAGGGAGGGGGTCTACGACCAGGGGAAGGGAGGGGGTCTACGACCACGGGGAGGGAGGGGGTCTACGACCAGGGGGAGGGAGCGGGTCTACGACCAGGGGGAGGGAGGGAGGGGGTCTACGACCACAGGGAGGGAGGGGGTCTACGACCAGGGGAGGGAGTGGGTCTACGACCAGGGGAGGGAGGGGGTCTACGACCAGGGGGGGGAGGGGGTCTACGACCACGGGGAGGGAGGGGGTCTACGACCCCAACATAGACCCTGGATACAAGACTCACAGCAGAGTCCCACATCCTAATAAATCAGAACAATAGTCATTATCTAGCATTATGGTGTTATCAAATGATCATTTACAGTTGATGGCTAATGTTGCCTATTAAAGTGATGACATTTATGTGACACGCAGTGATTCATTAAGTGACTAAATAATGTGTCGTTGTTTTCCACCTAAAATGGAGTTGACCTTATTACCCATGTCCAAAATTACCAGCATTATCATAACTGTCATCACCAGCATCATGATCATTTCCAGCATTATTACCGTAAAGGGCTGTTATTCGATGCCCTCCAACAACAACACATCATCATGAGACATTCCTCAACATGATCATCTTTATCTCTTAACAAAGAGAGAAGACATCCTTGTTAACATACATAATAACATCCATATCACATTCCCATTCTAACAGTGTGTTGCTGGGTCTGATCTGCACTGTGAGACGCACGGACCTCAGGAATACCACCACCATTCATTACAGAATGGAACTGTGGCAGAGCAGTGAGAGGAACCAGGTTGGACTGAAGTCCTCAGTCAGTGACACACACACACACACACACCACACAGCGTTGTCAGTCAGTCAGTGACAAACACACCACACAGCGTCGTCAGTCAGTCAGTGACACACACACCACACAGCGTTGTCAGTCAGTCAGTGACACACACACACACCACGTCGTCCTTCAGTCAGTCAGTCAGTGACACACAAGAAGACCACACAGCGTCGTCAGTCAGTGACACACACAGCGTCGTCAGTCAGTCAGTCACACACACACACACACAGCGTCGTCAGTCAGTGAGTGAGCAGAGTGGCCTTCTCCTTTGCCCTAATTAGCCCTCTCTAATTCAGCTCGTTAGGACTCGTTACAACTCGTTAGGGTTCCACTGACTCCCAGGTAATGAGGTCTGACAGGAGGAATCTGTCACCTGGACAGCTCCCCCAGTAAACCTGAGGAGACTAAGACCAGGGTGAGATGCCCAGACCATACACACAGGCTCACATACAGAGAGAAGAGAGGTAGTCACTAGAGGGAACAACACATACAGAGAGGTAGTCACTAGAGGGAACAACACATACAGAGAGGTAGCCACTAGAGGGAACAACACATACAGAGAGGTAGCCACTAGAGGGAACAACACATACAGAGAGGTAGTCACTAGAGGGAACAACACATACAGAGAGGTAGTCACTAGAGGGAACAACACATACAGAGAGGTAGTCACTAGAGGGAACAACACATACAGAGAGGTAGTCACTAGAGGGAACAACACATACAGAGAGGAGAGAGGGAACAACACATACAGAGAGGAGAGAGGGAACAACACATACAGAGAGGTAGCCACTAGAGGGAACAACACATACAGAGAGGTAGCCACTAGAGGGAACAACACATACAGAGAGGTAGTCACTAGAGGGAACAACACATACAGAGAGGTAGTCACTAGAGGGAACAACACATACAGAGAGGTAGTCACTAGAGGGAACAACACATACAGAGAGGTAGCCACTAGAGGGAACAACACAAACAGAGAGGAGAGAGGTAGTCACTAGAGGGAACAACACAAACAGAGAGGAGAGAGGTAGTCACTAGAGGGAACAACACATACAGAGAGGTAGCCACTAGAGGGAACAACACATACAGAGAGGTAGTCACTAGAGGGAACAACACATACAGAGAGGTAGTCACTAGAGGGAACAACACATACAGAGAGGAGAGAGGGAACAACACATACAGAGAGGGAAGAGGGAACAAGGTACACATGGTACCACAGAAAGAAGAGGCAGACAGACAGCAGAATAGCTGTAAAATAGAGAGCAGATAGATACTATTGTCTTACAAGGTAAAAATACCCTAGACCCCCCCCCAAAAAAACAAGGGGTCTGAAATCAATTACACTTTGGTCGTTAGCTGCCCTTGGATAGTCACAGATAATTAAGCCCAGCTCTTTCTTATGATGAACAGATTAGTGTCTCTGTTACTGAGCCTTTGCCTGGCTTGATACTGCTCCCTGATTGGCTGGCTGGGGGAAAATGGGCAAAGCTGATGGGAAGTGCCCTCAGCTGAATCACAATGCTCCAGTAGTGGCATGAAGAGCAGAGAGAGAGGAAAGGAGGGAGGGAGGAGGAGAGAGAGGAAAGGAGGGAGGGAGGAGGAGAGAGAGAGGGAGGAGGAGAGAGAGAGGGAGGAGGAGAGGGAGGGGAAGGAGAGAGAGGGAGGAGAGAGAGGTAGAGGGAGGGAAGGAGAGAGAGGTAGAGGGAGACAGAGCACGCTCCAGTAGTGGCATGAAGAGCAGAGAGAGAGGAAAGGAGGGAGGGAGGAGGAGAGAGAGAGGGAAGGAGAGAGGTAGAGGGAGACAGAGCACGCTCCAGTAGTAGCATGAAGAGCAGAGAGAGAGGAAAGGAGGGAGGGAGGAGGAGAGAGAGAGGTAGAGGGAGACAGAGCACGCTCCAGTAGTAGCATGAAGAGCAGAGAGAGAGGAAAGGAGGGAGGGAGGAGGAGAGAGAGAGGTAGAGGGAGACAGAGCACGCTCCAGTAGTAGCATGAAGAGCAGAGAGAGAGGAAAGGAGGGAGGGAGGAGGAGAGAGAGAGGTAGAGGGAGAAAGAGCACGCTCCAGTAGTGGCATGAAGAGCAGAGAGAGAGGAAAGGAGGGAGGGAGGAGGAGAGAGAGAGGGAAGGAGAGAGGTAGAGGGAGACAGAGCACGCTCCAGTAGTAGCATGAAGAGCAGAGAGAGAGGAAAGGAGGGAGGGAGGAGGAGAGAGAGAGGTAGAGGGACACAGAGCACGCTCCAGTAGTAGCATGAAGAGCAGAGAGAGAGGAAAGGAGGGAGGGAGGAGGAGAGAGAGAGGTAGAGGGAGAAAGAGCACGCTCCAGTAGTGGCATGAAGAGCAGAGAGAGAGGAAAGGAGGGAGGGAGGAGGAGAGAGAGAGGGAAGGAGAGAGGTAGAGGGAGACAGAGCACGCTCCAGTAGTAGCATGAAGAGCAGAGAGAGAGGAAAGTAGGGAGGGAGGAGGAGAGAGAGAGGTAGAGGGAGACAGAGCACGCTCCAGTAGTAGCATGAAGAGCAGAGAGAGAGGAAAGGAGGGAGGGAGGAGGAGAGAGAGAGGTAGAGGGAGAAAGAGCACGCTCCAGTAGTGGCATGAAGAGCAGATAAGAGGGGAAAGGTCAAGAGGGAGAGAAGGGATAGAGAGAGAGGTAGGGGGCAAGGAGAGAGAGGTAATGGAAAGGGGAGAGTGTGTAGGGGGAGAGGGACAGTGTCTGGCTGAGCACAAACCTGGCTGCCTACCTACCTTGTGACCCGACCAGGAAGTCCTGAGAGAGTCCAGACCCATTGACATTTCTGTTCATATTAGCCCCGATGCAGATGAGTGGGATTAGAAGGTGTTTTAACAGACATTTGTACCCCTTTTCTGAAGCTTCTCACAGGGGACCTGGCTGAAACAGAACAGTTCCACAGCTCCAATGGTGCATATCATCCCCCTCCCAGACACAGTCCCACCATTACGGCTCAGATTCAAATGTTTTAAATCACATATCACCCTCCCAGACACAGTCCCACCATTACGGCTCAGATTCAACTGTTTTAAATCACATATCACCCTCCCAGACACAGTCCCACCATTACGGCTCAGATTCAACTGTTTTAAATCACATATCATCCCCCTCCCAGACACAGTCCCACCATTACGGCTCAGATTCAACTGTTTTAAATCACATATCACCCTCCCAGACACAGTCCCACCATTACGGCTCAGATTCAACTGTTTTAAATCACATATCATCCCCCTCCCAGACACAGTCCCACCATTACGGCTCAGATTCAACTGTTTTAAATCACATATCACCCTCCCAGACACAGTCCCACCATTACGGCTCAGATTCAACTGTTTTAAATCACATATCATCACCCTCCCAGAAACAGTCACTTCATTACGGCTCAGATTCAACTGTTTTAAATCACATATCATCACCCTCCCAGACACAGTCCCACCATTACGGCTCAGATTTAACTGTTTTAAATCACATATCATCCCCCTCCCAGACACAGTCCCACCATTACGGCTCAGATTCAACTGTTTTAAATCACATATCGTCACCCTCCCAGATACAGTCCCACCATTACGGCTCAGATTCAACTGTTTTAAATCACATATCATCCCCCTCCCAGACACAGTCCCACCATTACGGCTCAGATTCAACTGTTTTAAATCACATATCATCACCCTCCCAGACACAGTCCCACCATTACGGCTCAGATTCAACTGTTTTAAATCACATATCATCCCCCTCCCAGACACAGTCCCGCCATTACGGCTCAGATTCAACTGTTTTAAATCACATATCATCACCCTCCCAGACACAGTCCCGCCATTACGGCTCAGATTCAACTGTTTTAAATCACATATCATCCCCCTCCCAGACACAGTCCCACCATTACGGCTCAGATTCAACTGTTTTAAATCACATATCATCACCCTCCCAGACACAGTCCCACCATTACGGCTCAGATTCAACTGTTTTAAATCACATATCACCCTCCCAGACACAGTCACTTCATTACGGCTCAGATTCAACTGTTTTAAATCACATATCATCCCCCTCCCAGAAACAGTCCCACCATTACGGCTCAGATTCAACTGTTTTAAATCACATATCACCCTCCCAGACACAGTCCCACCATTACGGCTCAGATTCAACTGTTTTAAATCACATATCGTCACCCTCCCAGACACAGTCCCACCATTACGGCTCAGATTCAACTGTTTTAAATCACATATCACCCTCCCAGACACAGTCCCACCATTACGGCTCAGATTCAACTGTTTTAAATCACATATCATCCCCCTCCCAGACACAGTCCCACCATTACGGCTCAGATTCAACTGTTTTAAATCACATATCACCCTCCCAGACACAGTCCCACCATTACGGCTCAGATTCAACTGTTAAATAATCACATATCATCACCCTCCCAGACACAGTCCCACCATTACGGCTCAGATTCAACTGTTTTAAATCACATATCATCACCCTCCCAGACACAGTCCCACCATTACGGCTCAGATTCAACTGTTTTAAATCACATATCATCACCCTCCCAGACACAGTCCCACCATTACGGCTCAGATTCAACTGTTTTAAATCACATATCACCCTCCCAGACACAGTCCCGCCATTAAGGCTCAGATTCAACTGTTTTAAATCACATATCGTCACCCTCCCAGACACAGTCCCACCATTACGGCTCAGATTCAACTGTTTTAAATCACATATCATCACCCTCCCAGACACAGTCCCACCATTACGGCTCAGATTCAACTGTTTTAAATCACATATCACCCTCCCAGACACAGTCCCACCATTACGGCTCAGATTCAACTGTTTTAAATCACATATCATCCCCCTCCCAGACACAGTCCCACCATTACGGCTCAGATTCAACTTTTAAATAATCACATATCATCACCCTCCCAGAAACAGTCCCACCATTAAGGCTCAGATTCAACTGTTTTAAATCACATATCATCCCCCTCCCAGACACAGTCCCACCATTACGGCTCAGATTCAACTGTTTTAAATCACATATCGTCACCCTCCCAGAAACAGTCCCACCATTACGGCTCAGATTCAACTGTTAAATAATCACATATCATCACCCTCCCAGACACAGTCCCACCATTACGGCTCAGATTCAACTGTTTTAAATCACATATCATCCCCCTCCCAGACACAGTCCCACCATTACGGCTCAGATTCAACTGTTTTAAATCACATATCGTCACCCTCCCAGAAACAGTCCCACCATTACGGCTCAGATTCAACTGTTTTAAATCACATATCATCACCCTCCCAGACACAGTCCCGCCATTACGGCTCAGATTCAACTGTTTTAAATCACATATCGTCACCCTCCCAGACACAGTCCCACCATTACGGCTCAGATTCAACTGTTTTAAATCACATATCATCACCCTCCCAGACACAGTCCCGCCATTACGGCTCAGATTCAACTGTTTTAAATCACATATCATCCCCCTCCCAGACACAGTCCCGCCATTACGGCTCAGATTCAACTGTTTTAAATCACATATCATCCCCCTCCCAGACACAGTCCCACCATTACGGCTCAGATTCAACTGTTTTAAATCACATATCGTCACCCTCCCAGACACAGTCCCACCATTACGGCTCAGATTCAACTGTTTTAAATCACATATCACCCTCCCAGACACAGTCCCACCATTACGGCTCAGATTCAACTGTTTTAAATCACATATCATCCCCCTCCCAGACACAGTCCCACCATTACGGCTCAGATTCAACTGTTTTAAATCACATATCACCCTCCCAGACACAGTCCCACCATTACGGCTCAGATTCAACTGTTAAATAATCACATATAATCACCCTCCCAGACACAGTCCCACCATTACGGCTCAGATTCAACTGTTTTAAATCACATATCATCACCCTCCCAGACACAGTCCCACCATTACGGCTCAGATTCAACTGTTTTAAATCACATATCATCACCCTCCCAGACACAGTCCCACCATTACGGCTCAGATTCAACTGTTTTAAATCACATATCACCCTCCCAGACACAGTCCCGCCATTAAGGCTCAGATGCAACTGTTTTAAATCACATATCGTCACCCTCCCAGACACAGTCCCACCATTACGGCTCAGATTCAACTGTTTTAAATCACATATCATCACCCTCCCAGACACAGTCCCACCATTACGGCTCAGATTCAACTGTTTTAAATCACATATCACCCTCCCAGACACAGTCCCACCATTACGGCTCAGATTCAACTGTTTTAAATCACATATCATCCCCCTCCCAGACACAGTCCCACCATTACGGCTCAGATTCAACTTTTAAATAATCACATATCATCACCCTCCCAGAAACAGTCCAACCATTAAGGCTCAGATTCAACTGTTTTAAATCACATATCATCCCCCTCCCAGACACAGTCCCACCATTACGGCTCAGATTCAACCGTTTTAAATCACATATCGTCACCCTCCCAGAAACAGTCCCACCATTACGGCTCAGATTCAACTGTTAAATAATCACATATCATCACCCTCCCAGACACAGTCCCACCATTACGGCTCAGATTCAACTGTTTTAAATCACATATCATCCCCCTCCCAGACACAGTCCCACCATTACGGCTCAGATTCAACTGTTTTAAATCACATATCGTCACCCTCCCAGAAACAGTCCCACCATTACGGCTCAGATTCAACTGTTTTAAATCACATATCATCACCCTCCCAGACACAGTCCCGCCATTACGGCTCAGATTCAACTGTTTTAAATCACATATCGTCACCCTCCCAGACACAGTCCCACCATTACGGCTCAGATTCAACTGTTTTAAATCACATATCATCCCCCTCCCAGACACAGTCCCACCATTACGGCTCAGATTCAACTGTTTTAAATCACATATCATCACCCTCCCAGACACAGTCCCGCCATTACGGCTCAGATTCAACTGTTTTAAATCACATATCATCCCCCTCCCAGACACAGTCCCGCCATTACGGCTCAGATTCAACTGTTTTAAATCACATATCATCCCCCTCCCAGACACAGTCCCGCCATTACGGCTCAGATTCAACTGTTTTAAATCACATATCATCACCCTCCCAGAAACAGTCACTTCATTACGGCTCAGATTCAACTGTTTTAAATCACATATCATCCCCCTCCCAGACACAGTCCCACCATTACGGCTCAGATTCAACTGTTTTAAATCACATATCGTCACCCTCCCAGACACAGTCCCACCATTACGGCTCAGATTCAACTGTTTTAAATCACATATCACCCTCCCAGACACAGTCCCACCATTACGGCTCAGATTCAACTGTTTTAAATCACATATCATCCCCCTCCCAGACACAGTCCCATGATTACGGCTCAGATTCAACTGTTTTAAATCACATATCACCCTCCCAGACACAGTCCCACCATTACGGCTCAGATTCAACTGTTAAATAATCACATATCATCACCCTCCCAGACACAGTCCCACCATTACGGCTCAGATTCAACTGTTTTAAATCACATATCATCACCCTCCCAGACACAGTCCCACCATTACGGCTCAGATTCAACTGTTTTAAATCACATATCATCACCCTCCCAGACACAGTCCCACCATTACGGCTCAGATTCAACTGTTTTAAATCACATATCGTCACCCTCCCAGACACAGTCCCACCATTACGGCTCAGATTCAACTGTTTTAAATCACATATCATCCCCCTCCCAGACACAGTCCCACCATTACGGCTCAGATTCAACTGTTTTAAATCACATATCATCACCCTCCCAGACACAGTCCCGCCATTACGGCTCAGATTCAACTGTTTTAAATCACATATCATCCCCCTCCCAGACACAGTCCCGCCATTACGGCTCAGATTCAACTGTTTTAAATCACATATCATCCCCCTCCCAGACACAGTCCCGCCATTACGGCTCAGATTCAACTGTTTTAAATCACATATCATCACCCTCCCAGAAACAGTCACTTCATTACGGCTCAGATTCAACTGTTTTAAATCACATATCATCCCCCTCCCAGACACAGTCCCACCATTACGGCTCAGATTCAACTGTTTTAAATCACATATCGTCACCCTCCCAGACACAGTCCCACCATTACGGCTCAGATTCAACTGTTTTAAATCACATATCACCCTCCCAGACACAGTCCCACCATTACGGCTCAGATTCAACTGTTTTAAATCACATATCATCCCCCTCCCAGACACAGTCCCACCATTACGGCTCAGATTCAACTGTTTTAAATCACATATCACCCTCCCAGACACAGTCCCACCATTACGGCTCAGATTCAACTGTTAAATAATCACATATCATCACCCTCCCAGACACAGTCCCACCATTACGGCTCAGATTCAACTGTTTTAAATCACATATCATCACCCTCCCAGACACAGTCCCACCATTACGGCTCAGATTCAACTGTTTTAAATCACATATCATCACCCTCCCAGACACAGTCCCACCATTACGGCTCAGATTCAACTGTTTTAAATCACATATCACCCTCCCAGACACAGTCCCGCCATTAAGGCTCAGATTCAACTGTTTTAAATCACATATCGTCACCCTCCCAGACACAGTCCCACCATTACGGCTCAGATTCAACTGTTTTAAATCACATATCATCACCCTCCCAGACACAGTCCCACCATTACGGCTCAGATTCAACTGTTTTAAATCACATATCACCCTCCCAGACACAGTCCCACCATTACGGCTCAGATTCAACTGTTTTAAATCACATATCATCCCCCTCCCAGACACAGTCCCACCATTACGGCTCAGATTCAACTTTTAAATAATCACATATCATCACCCTCCCAGAAACAGTCCCACCATTAAGGCTCAGATTCAACTGTTTTAAATCACATATCATCCCCCTCCCAGACACAGTCCCACCATTACGGCTCAGATTCAACTGTTTTAAATCACATATCGTCACCCTCCCAGAAACAGTCCCACCATTACGGCTCAGATTCAACTGTTAAATAATCACATATCATCACCCTCCCAGACACAGTCCCACCATTACGGCTCAGATTCAACTGTTTTAAATCACATATCATCCCCCTCCCAGACACAGTCCCACCATTACGGCTCAGATTCAACTGTTTTAAATCACATATCGTCACCCTCCCAGAAACAGTCCCACCATTACGGCTCAGATTCAACTGTTTTAAATCACATATCATCACCCTCCCAGACACAGTCCCGCCATTACGGCTCAGATTCAACTGTTTTAAATCACATATCGTCACCCTCCCAGACACAGTCCCACCATTACGGCTCAGATTCAACTGTTTTAAATCACATATCATCACCCTCCCAGACACAGTCCCGCCATTACGGCTCAGATGCAACTGTTTTAAATCACATATCATCCCCCTCCCAGACACAGTCCCGCCATTACGGCTCAGATTCAACTGTTTTAAATCACATATCATCCCCCTCCCAGACACAGTCCCACCATTACGGCTCAGATTCAACTGTTTTAAATCACATATCGTCACCCTCCCAGACACAGTCCCACCATTACGGCTCAGATTCAACTGTTTTAAATCACATATCACCCTCCCAGACACAGTCCCACCATTACGGCTCAGATTCAACTGTTTTAAATCACATATCATCCCCCTCCCAGACACAGTCCCACCATTACGGCTCAGATTCAACTGTTTTAAATCACATATCACCCTCCCAGACACAGTCCCACCATTACGGCTCAGATTCAACTGTTAAATAATCACATATCATCACCCTCCCAGACACAGTCCCACCATTACGGCTCAGATTCAACTGTTTTAAATCACATATCATCACCCTCCCAGACACAGTCCCACCATTACGGCTCAGATTCAACTGTTTTAAATCACATATCATCACCCTCCCAGACACAGTCCCACCATTACGGCTCAGATTCAACTGTTTTAAATCACATATCACCCTCCCAGACACAGTCCCGCCATTAAGGCTCAGATGCAACTGTTTTAAATCACATATCGTCACCCTCCCAGACACAGTCCCACCATTACGGCTCAGATTCAACTGTTTTAAATCACATATCATCACCCTCCCAGACACAGTCCCACCATTACGGCTCAGATTCAACTGTTTTAAATCACATATCACCCTCCCAGACACAGTCCCACCATTACGGCTCAGATTCAACTGTTTTAAATCACATATCATCCCCCTCCCAGACACAGTCCCACCATTACGGCTCAGATTCAACTTTTAAATAATCACATATCATCACCCTCCCAGAAACAGTCCCACCATTAAGGCTCAGATTCAACTGTTTTAAATCACATATCATCCCCCTCCCAGACACAGTCCCACCATTACGGCTCAGATTCAACCGTTTTAAATCACATATCGTCACCCTCCCAGAAACAGTCCCACCATTACGGCTCAGATTCAACTGTTAAATAATCACATATCATCACCCTCCCAGACACAGTCCCACCATTACGGCTCAGATTCAACTGTTTTAAATCACATATCATCCCCCTCCCAGACACAGTCCCACCATTACGGCTCAGATTCAACTGTTTTAAATCACATATCGTCACCCTCCCAGAAACAGTCCCACCATTACGGCTCAGATTCAACTGTTTTAAATCACATATCATCACCCTCCCAGACACAGTCCCGCCATTACGGCTCAGATTCAACTGTTTTAAATCACATATCGTCACCCTCCCAGACACAGTCCCGCCATTACGGCTCAGATTCAACTGTTTTAAATCACATATCATCACCCTCCCAGACACAGTCCCGCCATTACGGCTCAGATTCAACTGTTTTAAATCACATATCATCCCCCTCCCAGACACAGTCCCGCCATTACGGCTCAGATTCAACTGTTTTAAATCACATATCATCCCCCTCCCAGACACAGTCCCGCCATTACGGCTCAGATTCAACTGTTTTAAATCACATATCATCACCCTCCCAGAAACAGTCACTTCATTACGGCTCAGATTCAACTGTTTTAAATCACATATCATCCCCCTCCCAGACACAGTCCCAACATTACGGCTCAGATTCAACTGTTTTAAATCACATATCATCACCCTCCCAGAAACAGTCACTTCATTACGGCTCAGATTCAACTGTTTTAAATCACATATCATCACCCTCCCAGACACAGTCCCTTCATTACGGCTCAGATTCAACTGTTTTAAATCACATATCATCACCCTCCCAGACACAGTCCCTTCATTACGGCTCAGATTCAACTGTTTTAAATCACATATCATCCCCCTCCCAGACACAGTCCCTTCATTACGGCTCAGATTCAACTGTTTTAAATCACATATCATCCCCCTCCCAGACACAGTCCCTTCATTACGGCTCAGATTCAACTGTTTTAAATCACATATCGTCACCCTCCCAGACACAGTCCCGCCATTACGGCTCAGATTCAACTGTTTTAAATCACATATCCTCATCCTCCCAGACACAGTCCCTTCATTACGGCTCAGATTCAACTGTTTTAAATCACATATCATCCCCCTCCCAGAAACAGTCACTTCATTACGGCTCAGATTCAACTGTTTTAAATCACATATCATCACCCTCCCAGACACAGTCCCACCATTACGGCTCAGATTCAACTGTTTTAAATCACATATAGTCACCCTCCCAGACACAGTCCCTTCATTACGGCTCAGATTCAACTGTTTTAAATCACATATCATCCCCCTCCCAGACACAGTCCCGCCATTACGGCTCAGATTCAACTGTTTTAAATCACATATCATCACCCTCCCAGACACAGTCCCTTCATTACGGCTCAGATTCAACTGTTTTAAATCACATATCATCACCCTCCCAGACACAGTCCCTTCATTACGGCTCAGATTCAACTGTTTTAAATCACATATCATCACCCTCACAGAAACAGTCACTTCATTACGGCTCAGATTCAACTGTTTTAAATCACATATCATCACCCTCCCAGACACAGTCCCGCCATTAAGGCTCAGATTCAACTGTTTTAAATCACATATCATCACCCTCCCAGACACAGTCCCGCCATTACGGCTCAGATTCAACTGTTTTAAATCACATATCATCACCCTCCCAGACACAGTCCCGCCATTACGGCTCAGATTCAACTGTTTTAAATCACATATCATCACCCTCCCAGAAACAGTCACTTCATTACGGCTCAGATTCAACTGTTTTAAATCACATATCATCACCCTCCCAGAAACAGTCCCACCATTACGGCTCAGATTCAACTGTTTTAAATCACATATCATCACCCTCACAGAAACAGTCACTTCATTACGGCTCAGATTCAACTGTTTTAAATCACATATCATCACCCTCCCAGACACAGTCCCACCATTACGGCTCAGATTCAACTGTTTTAAATCACATATCGTCACCCTCCCAGACACAGTCCCACCATTACGGCTCAGATTCAACTGTTTTAAATCACATATCACCCTCCCAGACACAGTCCCACCATTACGGCTCAGATTCAACAGTTTTAAATCACATATCATCCCCCTCCCAGACACAGTCCCACCATTACGGCTCAGATTCAACTGTTTTAAATCACATATCACCCTCCCAGACACAGTCCCACCATTACGGCTCAGATTCAACTGTTAAATAATCACATATCATCACCCTCCCAGACACAGTCCCACCATTACGGCTCAGATTCAACTGTTTTAAATCACATATCATCACCCTCCCAGACACAGTCCCACCATTACGGCTCAGATTCAACTGTTTTAAATCACATATCATCACCCTCCCAGACACAGTCCCACCATTACGGCTCAGATTCAACTGTTTTAAATCACATATCACCCTCCCAGACACAGTCCCGCCATTAAGGCTCAGATTCAACTGTTTTAAATCACATATCGTCACCCTCCCAGACACAGTCCCACCATTACGGCTCAGATTCAACTGTTTTAAATCACATATCATCACCCTCCCAGACACAGTCCCACCATTACGGCTCAGATTCAACTGTTTTAAATCACATATCACCCTCCCAGACACAGTCCCACCATTACGGCTCAGATTCAACTGTTTTAAATCACATATCATCCCCCTCCAAGACACAGTCCCACCATTACGGCTCAGATTCAACTTTTAAATAATCACATATCATCACCCTCCCAGAAACAGTCCCACCATTAAGGCTCAGATTCAACTGTTTTAAATCACATATCATCCCCCTCCCAGACACAGTCCCACCATTACGGCTCAGATTCAACTGTTTTAAATCACATATCATCACCCTCCCAGAAACAGTCACTTCATTACGGCTCAGATTCAACTGTTTTAAATCACATATCGTCACCCTCCCAGACACAGTCCCACCATTACGGCTCAGATTCAACTGTTTTAAATCACATATCATCACCCTCCCAGACACAGTCCCACCATTACGGCTCAGATTCAACTGTTTTAAATCACATATCACCCTCCCAGACACAGTCCCACCATTACGGCTCAGATTCAACTGTTTTAAATCACATATCATCCCCCTCCCAGACACAGTCCCACCATTACGGCTCAGATTCAACTTTTAAATAATCACATATCATCACCCTCCCAGAAACAGTCCCACCATTAAGGCTCAGATTCAACTGTTTTAAATCACATATCATCCCCCTCCCAGACACAGTCCCACCATTACGGCTCAGATTCAACCGTTTTAAATCACATATCGTCACCCTCCCAGAAACAGTCCCACCATTACGGCTCAGATTCAACTGTTAAATAATCACATATCATCACCCTCCCAGACACAGTCCCACCATTACGGCTCAGATTCAACTGTTTTAAATCACATATCATCCCCCTCCCAGACACAGTCCCACCATTACGGCTCAGATTCAACTGTTTTAAATCACATATCGTCACCCTCCCAGAAACAGTCCCACCATTACGGCTCAGATTCAACTGTTTTAAATCACATATCATCACCCTCCCAGACACAGTCCCGCCATTACGGCTCAGATTCAACTGTTTTAAATCACATATCGTCACCCTCCCAGACACAGTCCCGCCATTACGGCTCAGATTCAACTGTTTTAAATCACATATCATCACCCTCCCAGACACAGTCCCGCCATTACGGCTCAGATTCAACTGTTTTAAATCACATATCATCCCCCTCCCAGACACAGTCCCGCCATTACGGCTCAGATTCAACTGTTTTAAATCACATATCATCCCCCTCCCAGACACAGTCCCGCCATTACGGCTCAGATTCAACTGTTTTAAATCACATATCATCACCCTCCCAGAAACAGTCACTTCATTACGGCTCAGATTCAACTGTTTTAAATCACATATCATCCCCCTCCCAGACACAGTCCCAACATTACGGCTCAGATTCAACTGTTTTAAATCACATATCATCACCCTCCCAGAAACAGTCACTTCATTACGGCTCAGATTCAACTGTTTTAAATCACATATCATCACCCTCCCAGACACAGTCCCTTCATTACGGCTCAGATTCAACTGTTTTAAATCACATATCATCACCCTCCCAGACACAGTCCCTTCATTACGGCTCAGATTCAACTGTTTTAAATCACATATCATCCCCCTCCCAGACACAGTCCCTTCATTACGGCTCAGATTCAACTGTTTTAAATCACATATCATCCCCCTCCCAGACACAGTCCCTTCATTACGGCTCAGATTCAACTGTTTTAAATCACATATCGTCACCCTCCCAGACACAGTCCCGCCATTACGGCTCAGATTCAACTGTTTTAAATCACATATCCTCACCCTCCCAGACACAGTCCCTTCATTACGGCTCAGATTCAACTGTTTTAAATCACATATCATCCCCCTCCCAGAAACAGTCACTTCATTACGGCTCAGATTCAACTGTTTTAAATCACATATCATCACCCTCCCAGACACAGTCCCACCATTACGGCTCAGATTCAACTGTTTTAAATCACATATAGTCACCCTCCCAGACACAGTCCCTTCATTACGGCTCAGATTCAACTGTTTTAAATCACATATCATCCCCCTCCCAGACACAGTCCCGCCATTACGGCTCAGATTCAACTGTTTTAAATCACATATCATCACCCTCCCAGACACAGTCCCTTCATTACGGCTCAGATTCAACTGTTTTAAATCACATATCATCACCCTCCCAGACACAGTCCCTTCATTACGGCTCAGATTCAACTGTTTTAAATCACATATCATCACCCTCACAGAAACAGTCACTTCATTACGGCTCAGATTCAACTGTTTTAAATCACATATCATCACCCTCCCAGACACAGTCCCGCCATTAAGGCTCAGATTCAACTGTTTTAAATCACATATCATCACCCTCCCAGACACAGTCCCGCCATTACGGCTCAGATTCAACTGTTTTAAATCACATATCATCACCCTCCCAGACACAGTCCCGCCATTACGGCTCAGATTCAACTGTTTTAAATCACATATCATCACCCTCCCAGAAACAGTCACTTCATTACGGCTCAGATTCAACTGTTTTAAATCACATATCATCACCCTCCCAGAAACAGTCCCACCATTACGGCTCAGATTCAACTGTTTTAAATCACATATCATCACCCTCACAGAAACAGTCACTTCATTACGGCTCAGATTCAACTGTTTTAAATCACATATCATCACCCTCCCAGACACAGTCCCACCATTACGGCTCAGATTCAACTGTTTTAAATCACATATCGTCACCCTCCCAGACACAGTCCCACCATTACGGCTCAGATTCAACTGTTTTAAATCACATATCACCCTCCCAGACACAGTCCCACCATTACGGCTCAGATTCAACAGTTTTAAATCACATATCATCCCCCTCCCAGACACAGTCCCACCATTACGGCTCAGATTCAACTGTTTTAAATCACATATCACCCTCCCAGACACAGTCCCACCATTACGGCTCAGATTCAACTGTTAAATAATCACATATCATCACCCTCCCAGACACAGTCCCACCATTACGGCTCAGATTCAACTGTTTTAAATCACATATCATCACCCTCCCAGACACAGTCCCACCATTACGGCTCAGATTCAACTGTTTTAAATCACATATCATCACCCTCCCAGACACAGTCCCACCATTACGGCTCAGATTCAACTGTTTTAAATCACATATCACCCTCCCAGACACAGTCCCGCCATTAAGGCTCAGATTCAACTGTTTTAAATCACATATCGTCACCCTCCCAGACACAGTCCCACCATTACGGCTCAGATTCAACTGTTTTAAATCACATATCATCACCCTCCCAGACACAGTCCCACCATTACGGCTCAGATTCAACTGTTTTAAATCACATATCACCCTCCCAGACACAGTCCCACCATTACGGCTCAGATTCAACTGTTTTAAATCACATATCATCCCCCTCCAAGACACAGTCCCACCATTACGGCTCAGATTCAACTTTTAAATAATCACATATCATCACCCTCCCAGAAACAGTCCCACCATTAAGGCTCAGATTCAACTGTTTTAAATCACATATCATCCCCCTCCCAGACACAGTCCCACCATTACGGCTCAGATTCAACTGTTTTAAATCACATATCATCACCCTCCCAGAAACAGTCACTTCATTACGGCTCAGATTCAACTGTTTTAAATCACATATCATCACCCTCCCAGACACAGTCCCTTCATTACGGCTCAGATTCAACTGTTTTAAATCACATATCATCACCCTCCCAGACACAGTCCCTTCATTACGGCTCAGATTCAACTGTTTTAAATCACATATCATCCCCCTCCCAGACACAGTCCCTTCATTACGGCTCAGATTCAACTGTTTTAAATCACATATCATCCCCCTCCCAGACACAGTCCCTTCATTACGGCTCAGATTCAACTGTTTTAAATCACATATCGTCACCCTCCCAGACACAGTCCCGCCATTACGGCTCAGATTCAACTGTTTTAAATCACATATCCTCACCCTCCCAGACACAGTCCCTTCATTACGGCTCAGATTCAACTGTTTTAAATCACATATCATCCCCCTCCCAGAAACAGTCACTTCATTACGGCTCAGATTCAACTGTTTTAAATCACATATCATCACCCTCCCAGACACAGTCCCACCATTACGGCTCAGATTCAACTGTTTTAAATCACATATAGTCACCCTCCCAGACACAGTCCCTTCATTACGGCTCAGATTCAACTGTTTTAAATCACATATCATCCCCCTCCCAGACACAGTCCCGCCATTACGGCTCAGATTCAACTGTTTTAAATCACATATCATCACCCTCCCAGACACAGTCCCTTCATTACGGCTCAGATTCAACTGTTTTAAATCACATATCATCACCCTCCCAGACACAGTCCCTTCATTACGGCTCAGATTCAACTGTTTTAAATCACATATCATCACCCTCACAGAAACAGTCACTTCATTACGGCTCAGATTCAACTGTTTTAAATCACATATCATCACCCTCCCAGACACAGTCCCGCTATTAAGGCTCAGATTCAACTGTTTTAAATCACATATCATCACCCTCCCAGACACAGTCCCGCCATTACGGCTCAGATTCAACTGTTTTAAATCACATATCATCACCCTCCCAGACACAGTCCCGCCATTACGGCTCAGATTCAACTGTTTTAAATCACATATCATCACCCTCCCAGAAACAGTCACTTCATTACGGCTCAGATTCAACTGTTTTAAATCACATATCATCACCCTCCCAGAAACAGTCCCACCATTACGGCTCAGATTCAACTGTTTTAAATCACATATCATCACCCTCCCAGAAACAGTCACTTCATTACGGCTCAGATTCAACTGTTTTAAATCACATATCCTCACCCTCCCAGAAACAGTCACTTCATTACGGCTCAGATTCAACTGTTTTAAATCACATATCATCACCCTCCCAGAAACAGTCACTTCATTACGGCTCAGATTCAACTGTTTTAAATCACATATCATCACCCTCCCAGAAACAGTCCCGTCATTACGGCTCAGATTCAACTGTTTTAAATCACATATCATCCTCCCAGACACAGTCCCGCCATTACGGCTCAGATTCAACTGTTTTAAATCACATATCCTCACCCTCCCAGACACAGTCCCTTCATTACGGCTCAGATTCAACTGTTTTAAATCACATATCATCCCCCTCCCAGAAACAGTCACTTCATTACGGCTCAGATTCAACTGTTTTAAATCACATATCATCACCCTCCCAGACACAGTCCCACCATTACGGCTCAGATTCAACTGTTTTAAATCACATATAGTCACCCTCCCAGACACAGTCCCTTCATTACGGCTCAGATTCAACTGTTTTAAATCACATATCATCCCCCTCCCAGACACAGTCCCGCCATTACGGCTCAGATTCAACTGTTTTAAATCACATATCATCACCCTCCCAGACACAGTCCCTTCATTACGGCTCAGATTCAACTGTTTTAAATCACATATCATCACCCTCCCAGACACAGTCCCTTCATTACGGCTCAGATTCAACTGTTTTAAATCACATATCATCACCCTCACAGAAACAGTCACTTCATTACGGCTCAGATTCAACTGTTTTAAATCACATATCATCCCCCTCCCAGAAACAGTCACTTCATTACGGCTCAGATTCAACTGTTTTAAATCACATATCATCACCCTCCCAGACACAGTCCCACCATTACGGCTCAGATTCAACTGTTTTAAATCACATATAGTCACCCTCCCAGACACAGTCCCTTCATTACGGCTCAGATTCAACTGTTTTAAATCACATATCATCCCCCTCCCAGACACAGTCCCGCCATTACGGCTCAGATTCAACTGTTTTAAATCACATATCATCACCCTCCCAGACACAGTCCCTTCATTACGGCTCAGATTCAACTGTTTTAAATCACATATCATCACCCTCCCAGACACAGTCCCTTCATTACGGCTCAGATTCAACTGTTTTAAATCACATATCATCACCCTCACAGAAACAGTCACTTCATTACGGCTCAGATTCAACTGTTTTAAATCACATATCATCACCCTCCCAGACACAGTCCCGCTATTAAGGCTCAGATTCAACTGTTTTAAATCACATATCATCACCCTCCCAGACACAGTCCCGCCATTACGGCTCAGATTCAACTGTTTTAAATCACATATCATCACCCTCCCAGACACAGTCCCGCCATTACGGCTCAGATTCAACTGTTTTAAATCACATATCATCACCCTCCCAGAAACAGTCACTTCATTACGGCTCAGATTCAACTGTTTTAAATCACATATCATCACCCTCCCAGAAACAGTCCCACCATTACGGCTCAGATTCAACTGTTTTAAATCACATATCATCACCCTCCCAGAAACAGTCACTTCATTACGGCTCAGATTCAACTGTTTTAAATCACATATCCTCACCCTCCCAGAAACAGTCACTTCATTACGGCTCAGATTCAACTGTTTTAAATCACATATCATCACCCTCCCAGAAACAGTCACTTCATTACGGCTCAGATTCAACTGTTTTAAATCACATATCATCACCCTCCCAGAAACAGTCCCGTCATTACGGCTCAGATTCAACTGTTTTAAATCACATATCATCCTCCCAGACACAGTCCCGCCATTACGGCTCAGATTCAACTGTTTTAAATCACATATCCTCACCCTCCCAGACACAGTCCCTTCATTACGGCTCAGATTCAACTGTTTTAAATCACATATCATCCCCCTCCCAGAAACAGTCACTTCATTACGGCTCAGATTCAACTGTTTTAAATCACATATCATCACCCTCCCAGACACAGTCCCACCATTACGGCTCAGATTCAACTGTTTTAAATCACATATAGTCACCCTCCCAGACACAGTCCCTTCATTACGGCTCAGATTCAACTGTTTTAAATCACATATCATCCCCCTCCCAGACACAGTCCCGCCATTACGGCTCAGATTCAACTGTTTTAAATCACATATCATCACCCTCCCAGACACAGTCCCTTCATTACGGCTCAGATTCAACTGTTTTAAATCACATATCATCACCCTCCCAGACACAGTCCCTTCATTACGGCTCAGATTCAACTGTTTTAAATCACATATCATCACCCTCACAGAAACAGTCACTTCATTACGGCTCAGATTCAACTGTTTTAAATCACATATCATCACCCTCCCAGACACAGTCCCGCCATTAAGGCTCAGATTCAACTGTTTTAAATCACATATCATCACCCTCCCAGACACAGTCCCGCCATTACGGCTCAGATTCAACTGTTTTAAATCACATATCATCACCCTCCCAGACACAGTCCCGCCATTACGGCTCAGATTCAACTGTTTTAAATCACATATCATCACCCTCCCAGAAACAGTCACTTCATTACGGCTCAGATTCAACTGTTTTAAATCACATATCATCACCCTCCCAGAAACAGTCCCACCATTACGGCTCAGATTCAACTGTTTTAAATCACATATCATCACCCTCCCAGAAACAGTCACTTCATTACGGCTCAGATTCAACTGTTTTAAATCACATATCCTCACCCTCCCAGAAACAGTCACTTCATTACGGCTCAGATTCAACTGTTTTAAATCACATATCATCACCCTCCCAGAAACAGTCACTTCATTACGGCTCAGATTCAACTGTTTTAAATCACATATCATCACCCTCCCAGAAACAGTCCCGTCATTACGGCTCAGATTCAACTGTTTTAAATCACATATCATCCTCCCAGACACAGTCCCACCATTACGGCTCAGATTCAACTGTTTTAAATCACATATCATCACCCTCCCAGACACAGTCCCACCATTACGGCTCAGATTCAACTGTTTTAAATCACATATCATCCCCCTCCCAGACACAGTCCCTTCATTACGGCTCAGATTCAACTGTTTTAAATCACATATCATCCCCCTCCCAGACACAGTCCCTTCATTACGGCTCAGATTCAACTGTTTTAAATCACATATCGTCACCCTCCCAGACACAGTCCCGCCATTACGGCTCAGATTCAACTGTTTTAAATCACATATCCTCACCCTCCCAGACACAGTCCCACCATTACGGCTCAGATTCAACTGTTTTAAATCACATATCGTCACCCTCCCAGACACAGTCCCACCATTACGGCTCAGATTCAACTGTTTTAAATCACATATCACCCTCCCAGACACAGTCCCACCATTACGGCTCAGATTCAACAGTTTTAAATCACATATCATCCCCCTCCCAGACACAGTCCCACCATTACGGCTCAGATTCAACTGTTTTAAATCACATATCACCCTCCCAGACACAGTCCCACCATTACGGCTCAGATTCAACTGTTAAATAATCACATATCATCACCCTCCCAGACACAGTCCCACCATTACGGCTCAGATTCAACTGTTTTAAATCACATATCATCACCCTCCCAGACACAGTCCCACCATTACGGCTCAGATTCAACTGTTTTAAATCACATATCATCACCCTCCCAGACACAGTCCCACCATTACGGCTCAGATTCAACTGTTTTAAATCACATATCACCCTCCCAGACACAGTCCCGCCATTAAGGCTCAGATTCAACTGTTTTAAATCACATATCGTCACCCTCCCAGACACAGTCCCACCATTACGGCTCAGATTCAACTGTTTTAAATCACATATCATCACCCTCCCAGACACAGTCCCACCATTACGGCTCAGATTCAACTGTTTTAAATCACATATCACCCTCCCAGACACAGTCCCACCATTACGGCTCAGATTCAACTGTTTTAAATCACATATCATCCCCCTCCAAGACACAGTCCCACCATTACGGCTCAGATTCAACTTTTAAATAATCACATATCATCACCCTCCCAGAAACAGTCCCACCATTAAGGCTCAGATTCAACTGTTTTAAATCACATATCATCCCCCTCCCAGACACAGTCCCACCATTACGGCTCAGATTCAACTGTTTTAAATCACATATCATCACCCTCCCAGAAACAGTCACTTCATTACGGCTCAGATTCAACTGTTTTAAATCACATATCATCACCCTCCCAGACACAGTCCCTTCATTACGGCTCAGATTCAACTGTTTTAAATCACATATCATCACCCTCCCAGACACAGTCCCTTCATTACGGCTCAGATTCAACTGTTTTAAATCACATATCATCCCCCTCCCAGACACAGTCCCTTCATTACGGCTCAGATTCAACTGTTTTAAATCACATATCATCCCCCTCCCAGACACAGTCCCTTCATTACGGCTCAGATTCAACTGTTTTAAATCACATATCGTCACCCTCCCAGACACAGTCCCGCCATTACGGCTCAGATTCAACTGTTTTAAATCACATATCCTCACCCTCCCAGACACAGTCCCTTCATTACGGCTCAGATTCAACTGTTTTAAATCACATATCATCCCCCTCCCAGAAACAGTCACTTCATTACGGCTCAGATTCAACTGTTTTAAATCACATATCATCACCCTCCCAGACACAGTCCCACCATTACGGCTCAGATTCAACTGTTTTAAATCACATATAGTCACCCTCCCAGACACAGTCCCTTCATTACGGCTCAGATTCAACTGTTTTAAATCACATATCATCCCCCTCCCAGACACAGTCCCGCCATTACGGCTCAGATTCAACTGTTTTAAATCACATATCATCACCCTCCCAGACACAGTCCCTTCATTACGGCTCAGATTCAACTGTTTTAAATCACATATCATCACCCTCCCAGACACAGTCCCTTCATTACGGCTCAGATTCAACTGTTTTAAATCACATATCATCACCCTCACAGAAACAGTCACTTCATTACGGCTCAGATTCAACTGTTTTAAATCACATATCATCACCCTCCCAGACACAGTCCCGCTATTAAGGCTCAGATTCAACTGTTTTAAATCACATATCATCACCCTCCCAGACACAGTCCCGCCATTACGGCTCAGATTCAACTGTTTTAAATCACATATCATCACCCTCCCAGACACAGTCCCGCCATTACGGCTCAGATTCAACTGTTTTAAATCACATATCATCACCCTCCCAGAAACAGTCACTTCATTACGGCTCAGATTCAACTGTTTTAAATCACATATCATCACCCTCCCAGAAACAGTCCCACCATTACGGCTCAGATTCAACTGTTTTAAATCACATATCATCACCCTCCCAGAAACAGTCACTTCATTACGGCTCAGATTCAACTGTTTTAAATCACATATCCTCACCCTCCCAGAAACAGTCACTTCATTACGGCTCAGATTCAACTGTTTTAAATCACATATCATCACCCTCCCAGAAACAGTCACTTCATTACGGCTCAGATTCAACTGTTTTAAATCACATATCATCACCCTCCCAGAAACAGTCCCGTCATTACGGCTCAGATTCAACTGTTTTAAATCACATATCATCCTCCCAGACACAGTCCCGCCATTACGGCTCAGATTCAACTGTTTTAAATCACATATCCTCACCCTCCCAGACACAGTCCCTTCATTACGGCTCAGATTCAACTGTTTTAAATCACATATCATCCCCCTCCCAGAAACAGTCACTTCATTACGGCTCAGATTCAACTGTTTTAAATCACATATCATCACCCTCCCAGACACAGTCCCACCATTACGGCTCAGATTCAACTGTTTTAAATCACATATAGTCACCCTCCCAGACACAGTCCCTTCATTACGGCTCAGATTCAACTGTTTTAAATCACATATCATCCCCCTCCCAGACACAGTCCCGCCATTACGGCTCAGATTCAACTGTTTTAAATCACATATCATCACCCTCCCAGACACAGTCCCTTCATTACGGCTCAGATTCAACTGTTTTAAATCACATATCATCACCCTCCCAGACACAGTCCCTTCATTACGGCTCAGATTCAACTGTTTTAAATCACATATCATCACCCTCACAGAAACAGTCACTTCATTACGGCTCAGATTCAACTGTTTTAAATCACATATCATCACCCTCCCAGACACAGTCCCGCCATTAAGGCTCAGATTCAACTGTTTTAAATCACATATCATCACCCTCCCAGACACAGTCCCGCCATTACGGCTCAGATTCAACTGTTTTAAATCACATATCATCACCCTCCCAGACACAGTCCCGCCATTACGGCTCAGATTCAACTGTTTTAAATCACATATCATCACCCTCCCAGAAACAGTCACTTCATTACGGCTCAGATTCAACTGTTTTAAATCACATATCATCACCCTCCCAGAAACAGTCCCACCATTACGGCTCAGATTCAACTGTTTTAAATCACATATCATCACCCTCCCAGAAACAGTCACTTCATTACGGCTCAGATTCAACTGTTTTAAATCACATATCCTCACCCTCCCAGAAACAGTCACTTCATTACGGCTCAGATTCAACTGTTTTAAATCACATATCATCACCCTCCCAGAAACAGTCACTTCATTACGGCTCAGATTCAACTGTTTTAAATCACATATCATCCTCCCAGACACAGTCCCACCATTACGGCTCAGATTCAACTGTTTTAAATCACATATCATCACCCTCCCAGACACAGTCCCACCATTACGGCTCAGATTCAACTGTTTTAAATCACATATCATCCCCCTCCCAGACACAGTCCCTTCATTACGGCTCAGATTCAACTGTTTTAAATCACATATCATCCCCCTCCCAGACACAGTCCCTTCATTACGGCTCAGATTCAACTGTTTTAAATCACATATCGTCACCCTCCCAGACACAGTCCCGCCATTACGGCTCAGATTCAACTGTTTTAAATCACATATCCTCACCCTCCCAGACACAGTCACTTCATTACGGCTCAGATTCAACTGTTTTAAATCACATATCATCACCCTCCCAGACACAGTCCCACCATTACGGCTCAGATTCAACTGTTTTAAATCACATATCGTCACCCTCCCAGACACAGTCCCACCATTACGGCTCAGATTCAACTGTTTTAAATCACATATCACCCTCCCAGACACAGTCCCACCATTACGGCTCAGATTCAACTGTTTTAAATCACATATCATCCCCCTCCCAGACACAGTCCCACCATTACGGCTCAGATTCAACTGTTTTAAATCACATATCACCCTCCCAGACACAGTCCCACCATTACGGCTCAGATTCAACTGTTAAATAATCACATATCATCACCCTCCCAGAAACAGTCCCACCATTACGGCTCAGATTCAACTGTTTTAAATCACATATCATCACCCTCCGAGACACAGTCCCACCATTACGGCTCAGATTCAACTGTTTTAAATCACATATCATCACCCTCCCAGACACAGTCCCACCATTACGGCTCAGATTCAACTGTTTTAAATCACATATCACCCTCCCAGACACAGTCCCGCCATTAAGGCTCAGATTCAACTGTTTTAAATCACATATCGTCACCCTCCCAGACACAGTCCCACCATTACGGCTCAGATTCAACTGTTTTAAATCACATATCATCACCCTCCCAGACACAGTCCCACCATTACGGCTCAGATTCAACTGTTTTAAATCACATATCACCCTCCCAGACACAGTCCCACCATTACGGCTCAGATTCAACTGTTTTAAATCACATATCATCCCCCTCCCAGACACAGTCCCACCATTACGGCTCAGATTCAACTTTTAAATAATCACATATCATCACCCTCCCAGAAACAGTCCCACCATTAAGGCTCAGATTCAACTGTTTTAAATCACATATCATCCCCCTCCCAGACACAGTCCCACCATTACGGCTCAGATTCAACCGTTTTAAATCACATATCGTCACCCTCCCAGAAACAGTCCCACCATTACGGCTCAGATTCAACTGTTAAATAATCACATATCATCACCCTCCCAGACACAGTCCCACCATTACGGCTCAGATTCAACTGTTTTAAATCACATATCATCCCCCTCCCAGACACAGTCCCACCATTACGGCTAAGATTCAACTGTTTTAAATCACATATCGTCACCCTCCCAGAAACAGTCCCACCATTACGGCTCAGATTCAACTGTTTTAAATCACATATCATCACCCTCCCAGACACAGTCCCGCCATTACGGCTCAGATTCAACTGTTTTAAATCACATATCGTCACCCTCCCAGACACAGTCCCGCCATTACGGCTCAGATTCAACTGTTTTAAATCACATATCATCACCCTCCCAGACACAGTCCCGCCATTACGGCTCAGATTCAACTGTTTTAAATCACATATCATCCCCCTCCCAGACACAGTCCCGCCATTACGGCTCAGATTCAACTGTTTTAAATCACATATCATCCCCCTCCCAGACACAGTCCCGCCATTACGGCTCAGATTCAACTGTTTTAAATCACATATCATCCCCCTCCCAGATACAGTCACTTCATTACGGCTCAGATTCAACTGTTTTAAATCACATATCATCCCCCTCCCAGACACAGTCCCAACATTACGGCTCAGATTCAACTGTTTTAAATCACATATCATCCCCCTCCCAGACACAGTCCCAACATTACGGCTCAGATTCAACTGTTTTAAATCACATATCATCACCCTCCCAGAAACAGTCACTTCATTACGGCTCAGATTCAACTGTTTTAAATCACATATCATCACCCTCCCAGACACAGTCCCTTCATTACGGCTCAGATTCAACTGTTTTAAATCACATATCATCACCCTCCCAGACACAGTCCCTTCATTACGGCTCAGATTCAACTGTTTTAAATCACATATCATCCCCCTCCCAGACACAGTCCCTTCATTACGGCTCAGATTCAACTGTTTTAAATCACATATCATCCCCCTCCCAGACACAGTCCCTTCATTACGGCTCAGATTCAACTGTTTTAAATCACATATCGTCACCCTCCCAGACACAGTCCCGCCATTACGGCTCAGATTCAACTGTTTTAAATCACATATCCTCACCCTCCCAGACACAGTCCCTTCATTACGGCTCAGATTCAACTGTTTTAAATCACATATCATCCCCCTCCCAGAAACAGTCACTTCATTACGGCTCAGATTCAACTGTTTTAAATCACATATCATCACCCTCCCAGACACAGTCCCACCATTACGGCTCAGATTCAACTGTTTTAAATCACATATAGTCACCCTCCCAGACACAGTCCCTTCATTACGGCTCAGATTCAACTGTTTTAAATCACATATCATCCCCCTCCCAGACACAGTCCCGCCATTACGGCTCAGATTCAACTGTTTTAAATCACATATCATCACCTTCCCAGACACAGTCCCTTCATTACGGCTCAGATTCAACTGTTTTAAATCACATATCATCACCCTCCCAGACACAGTCCCTTCATTACGGCTCAGATTCAACTGTTTTAAATCACATATCATCACCCTCACAGAAACAGTCAGTTCATTACGGCTCAGATTCAACTGTTTTAAATCACATATCATCACCCTCCCAGACACAGTCCCGCCATTAAGGCTCAGATTCAACTGTTTTAAATCACATATCATCACCCTCCCAGACACAGTCCCGCCATTACGGCTCAGATTCAACTGTTTTAAATCACATATCATCACCCTCCCAGACACAGTCCCGCCATTACGGCTCAGATTCAACTGTTTTAAATCACATATCATCACCCTCCCAGAAACAGTCACTTCATTACGGCTCAGATTCAACTGTTTTAAATCACATATCATCACCCTCCCAGAAACAGTCCCACCATTACGGCTCAGATTCAACTGTTTTAAATCACATATCATCACCCTCCCAGAAACAGTCACTTCATTACGGCTCAGATTCAACTGTTTTAAATCACATATCCTCACCCTCCCAGAAACAGTCACTTCATTACGGCTCAGATTCAACTGTTTTAAATCACATATCATCACCCTCCCAGAAACAGTCACTTCATTACGGCTCAGATTCAACTGTTTTAAATCACATATCATCACCCTCCCAGAAACAGTCCCGTCATTACGGCTCAGATTCAACTGTTTTAAATCACATATCATCCTCCCAGACACAGTCCCACCATTACGGCTCAGATTCAACTGTTTTAAATC
Organism: Oncorhynchus mykiss; assembly: GCF_057628025.1. Lineage (NCBI taxonomy): Eukaryota > Metazoa > Chordata > Actinopteri > Salmoniformes > Salmonidae > Oncorhynchus > Oncorhynchus mykiss. The sequence goes on from NC_143039.1 coordinate 19,072,391, forward strand.
ACATATCATCACCCTCCCAGACACAGTCCCACCATTACGGCTCAGATTCAACTGTTTTAAATCACATATCATCCCCCTCCCAGACACAGTCACTTCATTACGGCTCAGATTCAACTGTTTTAAATCACATATCATCACCCTCCTAGACACAGTCCCGCCATTAAGGCTCAGATTCAACTGTTTTAAATCACATATCATCCTCCCAGACACAGTCCCACCATTACGGCTCAGATTCAACTGTTTTAAATCACATATCATCACCCTCCCAGAAACAGTCCCACCATTACGGCTCAGATTCAACTGTTTTAAATCACATATCACCCTCCCAGACACAGTCCCACCATTACGGCTCAGATTCAACTGTTTTAAATCACATATCATCACCCTCCCAGAAACAGTCCCACCATTACGGCTCAGATTCAACTGCTTTAAATCACATATCATCACCCTCCCAGACACAGTCACTTCATTACGGCTCAGATTCAACTGTTTTAAATCACATATCGTCACCCTCCCAGACACAGTCCCACCATTACGGCTCAGATTCAACTTTTTTAAATCACATATCATCACCCTCCCAGACACAGTCCCACCATTACGGCTCAGAATCAACTGTTTTAAATCACATATCATCACCCTCCCAGAAACAGTCACTTCATTACGGCTCAGATTCAACTGTTTTAAATCACATATCATCACCCTCCCAGAAACAGTCACTTCATTACGGCTCAGATTCAACTGTTTTAAATCACATATCATCACCCTCCCAGACACAGTCCCACCATTACGGCTCAGATTCAACTGTTTTAAATCACATATCATCACCCTCCCAGACACAGTCCCACCATTACGGCTCAGATTCAACTTTTTTAAATCACATATCATCACCCTCCCAGACACAGTCCCACCATTACGGCTCAGAATCAACTGTTTTAAATCACATATCATCACCCTCCCAGAAACAGTCACTTCATTACGGCTCAGATTCAACTGTTTTAAATCACATATCATCACCCTCCCAGAAACAGTCACTTCATTACGGCTCAGATTCAACTGTTTTAAATCACATATCATCACCCTCCCAGACACAGTCCCACCATTACGGCTCAGATTCAACTGTTTTAAATCACATATCATCCCCCTCCCAGACACAGTCCCACCATTACGACTCAGATTCAACTGTTTTAAATCACATATCATCACCCTCCCAGACACAGTCACTTCATTACGGCTCAGATTCAACTGTTTTAAATCACATATCATCACCCTCCCAGAAACAGTCACTTCATTACGGCTCAGATTCAACTGTTTTAAATCACATATCATCACCCTCCCAGACACAGTCCCACCATTACGGCTCAGATTCAACTGTTTTAAATCACATATCATCCCCCTCCCAGACACAGTCCCACCATTACGACTCAGATTCAACTGTTTTAAATCACATATCATCACCCTCCCAGACACAGTCACTTCATTACGGCTCAGATTCAACTGTTTTAAATCACATATCATCACCCTCCCAGAAACAGTCACTTCATTACGGCTCAGATTCAACTGTTTTAAATCACATATCGTCACCCTCCCAGAAACAGTCACTTCATTACGGCTCAGATTCAACTGTTTTAAATCACATATCATCACCCTCCCAGACACAGTCCCACCATTACGGCTCAGAATCAACTGTTTTAAATCACATATCATCACCCTCCCAGACACAGTCCCACCATTACGGCTCAGATTCAACTGTTTTAAATCACATATCATCACCCTCCCAGACACAGTCCCGCCATTACGGCTCAGATTCAACTGTTTTAAATCACATAACATCACCCTCCCAGAAACAGTCACTTCATTACGGCTCAGATTCAACTGTTTTAAATCACATATCATCACCCTCCCAGAAACAGTCCCACCATTACGGCTCAGATTCAACTGTTTTAAATCACATATCATCACCCTCCCAGAAACAGTCACTTCATTACGGCTCAGATTCAACTGTTTTAAATCACATATCATCACCCTCCCAGACACAGTCCCACCATTACGGCTCAGATTCAACTGTTTTAAATCACATATCATCACCTTCCCAGACACAGTCACTTCATTACGGCTCAGATTCAACTGTTTTAAATCACATATCATCACCCTCCCAGAAACAGTCACTTCATTACGGCTCAGATTCAACTGTTTTAAATCACATATCATCACCCTCCCAGAAACAGTCACTTCATTACGGCTCAGATTCAACTGTTTTAAATCACATATCATCACCCTCCCAGAAACAGTCACTTCATTACGGCTCAGATTCAACTGTTTTAAATCACATATCATCACCCTCCCAGACACAGTCACTTCATTACGGCTCAGATTCAACTGTTTTAAATCACATATCATCACCCTCCCAGAAACAGTCACTTCATTACGGCTCAGATTCAACTGTTTTAAATCACATATCATCACCCTCCCAGAAACAGTCACTTCATTACGGCTCAGATTCAACTGTTTTAAATCACATATAGTCACCCTCCCAGACACAGTCCCGCCATTACGGCTCAGATTCAACTGTTTTAAATCACATATCATCACCCTCCCAGACACAGTCCCACCATTACGGCTCAGATTCAACTGTTTTAAATCACATATCATCACCCTCCCAGACACAGTCCCACTTTTACGGCTCAGATTCAACTGTTTTAAATCACATATCATCCCCCTCCCAGAAACAGTCCCACCATTACGGCTCAGATTCAACTGTTTTAAATCACATATCATCACCCTCCCAGACACAGTCCCGCCATTACGGCTCAGATTCAACTGTTTTAAATTACATATCATCACCCTCCCAGAAACAGTCACTTCATTACGGCTCAGATTCAACTGTTTTAAATCACATATCATCACCCTCCCAGACACAGTCCCGCCATTACGGCTCAGATTCAACTGTTTTAAATCACATATCATCCCCCTCCCAGACACAGTCCCACCATTACGGCTCAGATTCAACTGTTTTAAATCACATATCATCACCCTCCCAGAAACAGTCACTTCATTACGACTCAGATTCAACTGTTTTAAATCGCATATCATCACCCTCCCAGACACAGTCACTTCATTACGGCTCAGATTCAACTGTTTTAAATCACATATCATCACCCTCCCAGAAACAGTCACTTCATTACGGCTCAGATTCAACTGTTTTAAATCACATATCATCCCCCTCCCAGACACAGTCACTTCATTACGGCTCAGATTCAACTGTTTTAAATCACATATCATCACCCTCCCAGAAACAGTCACTTCATTACGGCTCAGATTCAACTGTTTTAAATCACATATCATCACCCTCCCAGAAACAGTCACTTCATTACGACTCAGATTCAACTGTTTTAAATCACATATCATCACCCTCCCAGACACAGTCACTTCATTACGGCTCAGATTCAACTGTTTTAAATCACATATCATCACCCTCCCAGAAACAGTCACTTCATTACGGCTCAGATTCAACTGTTTTAAATCGCATATCATCACCCTCCCAGACACAGTCCCACCATTACGGCTCAGATTCAACTGTTTTAAATCACATATCGTCACCCTCCCAGAAACAGTCACTTCATTACGGCTCAGATTCAACTGTTTTAAATCACATATCATCACCCTCCCAGACACAGTCACTTCATTACGGCTCAGATTCAACTGTTTTAAATCACAGAGGATCGTTTTATTTCCAAGTATTAATATTTTTCAACTAAGTTAAGGACAGCACATAGGACTGCATGTTTACAGCAAGCTTTATGGGACAATCAAATGAAACAAACGATAGATACATTACACACACATATAGATACATTACACACACAGATAGATACATTACACAGACAGATAGATACATTACACAGACAGATAGATACATTACACACACAGATAGATACATTACACACACAGATAGATACATTACACACACAGATAGATGCAGCCTGTCTACGTTTCACACTGAATTCACTTCATGTCATTTCCAAACCATCAAACAGTGGGATTATTCAATTCAATTGGCAGTAAATAAGACATCTTCTCAATTAGCCCCGGCTAGATCTGTTATGGTCTGTTTAAAATGTTTACCAGCCAAGGTCTGTACTAACAGTGAACCAATTCAGTCTGAACACATTACCAAGACAACAAGGAGAACTCGCAGACAAAAGAATTTGCGGACAAATACGGCAATTACAGAAAGGCCTAGCTACCTACCACTTCACTTATTATCCATATACAGACTAATCTGTGCTTCAGGAATGGAAACATGAGAGAGGTAATACACACACAGAGGGAGAGACAGACACACAGAGGGAGAGAGACACACACAGAGGGAGAGAGAGGGAGAGAGCGAGACAGAGGGAGACAGAGAGAGAGACAGACAGAGGGAGAGAGACCGACAGAGGGAGAGCGAGAGACAGAGGGGGAGAGAGAGACAAAGACACAGACAGGGGGAGAGAGAGACAGACAGAGAGAGACAGACAGAGGGAGAGAGACCGACAGAGGGAGAGAGACCGACAGAGGGAGAGCGAGAGACAGAGGGGGAGAGAGAGACAAAGACACAGACAGAGGGAGAGAAAGGTAGAAAGAGAGAGAGACAGACCGAGGGAGAGAGAGGGAGAGAGAGAGACACACACAGACAGAGGGAGAGAGAGAGACAGACAGAGGGAGAGAGAGAGAGAGAGACAGACAGAGGGAGAGAGAGAGAGAGAGAGAGAGACAGAGGGAGAGAGAGAGACAGAGGGAGAGAGAGAGACAGAGGGAGAGAGAGGGAGACAGACAGAGGGAGAGAGAGACTCACAGCCAGACACACATTATTATGCATTTCTTCATTATTAAATTGGGGGATGAAACCCTAGATGAGGTCATCTCGTTGACCAGATCATCTGATGAGTCAGCCATAAATAATAGACCGTTAGTCTTCCCTTATTAGCATCCCTCCTCACGACGACTGCATCAGCCTGGGATGAATGGCTCTCTGATTGGCTCGTCAGCCAGTTTAATGTCAATAGTAAATTGGAAGCCTTGTTAACCTAGTTGGGGACAGGATTACGGGGAGATAGTAAGCAGCCAGTCATGTAAAAATGAATGTCTATCAGGGTCTAATTTAATCAAGGGCAGCTCCCTTTTTACAGAGGAATTACAATGTAGGAAGCCAATTATTTTCAACGTTTACGCTGTGGTCCCTGCCTGTCAGATAAGTGTGTGTGTGTGTGTGTGTGTGTGTGTGTGTGTGTGTGTGTGTGTGTGTGTGTGTGAGAGAGAGAGAGAGAGAGAGAGATTTAAAAAAATGCAGGGAATGGCTGGCTCCTATCAGTGGGATAAAGATGATGCTGTGGGGTGGAGGGAAGGACCAGCTAGTTAACTAACAGATTAAACAGACCTCACCAAGAGAGAAGGACCAGCTAGTTAACTAACAGATTAAACAGACCTCACCAAGAGGGAAGGACCAGCTAGTTAACTAACAGATTAAAACAGACCTCACCAAGAGGGAAGGACCAGCTAGTTAACTAACAGATTAAACAGACCTCACCAAGAGGGAAGGACCAGCTAGTTAACTAACAGATTAAACAGACCTCACCAAGAGAGAAGGACCAGCTAGTTAACTAACAGATTAAACAGACCTCACCAAGAGAGAAGGACCAGTTAGTTAACAAACATATTAAACAGACCTCACCAAGAGAGAAGGACCAGCTAGTTAACTAACAGATTAAACAGACCTCACCAAGAGAGAAGGACCAGCTAGTTAACTAACAGATTAAACAGACCTCACCAAGAGAGAAGGACCAGCTAGTTAACTAACAGATTAAACAGACCTCACCAAGAGAGAAGGACCAGCTAGTTAACTAACAGATTAAACAGACCTCACCAAGAGGGAAGGACCAGCTAGTTAACTAACAGAATAAACAGACCTCACCAAGAGGGAAGGACCAGCTAGTTAACTAACATATTAAACAGACCTCACCAAGAGAGAAGAACCAGCTAGTTAACTAACAGATTAAACAGACCTCACCAAGAGGGAAGGACCAGCTAGTTAACTAACAGATTAAACAGACCTCACCAAGAGAGAAGGACCAGCTAGTTAACTAACAGAATAAACAGACCTCACCAAGACCCAGGCTATCTACAGCTCTTCGTCTGGGACAGCACTCACAGGCAGCACGCACAAAAGTGCACGCACAAAGACTTGAAAGTGTGCACACACACATCCAAGCAAACGCACACAGACACCGAGGAGAGCCCCAGCACACCTCTACCCTGGGGGATAATTATCCTGTGTGGGCCCCTGTCCCCTCTGGTCCCTGGGGCCCAATCCCACCGCTTTCTGGAGGGTGGGCCTCACCCTCCCACACCTGCACCCCGGTCCAGATTAAAAGCCCTGTCTGGTCTAATTTTAAATGTGTTACCGCTGCCCTTTCTTAGGGGAACAAGACTAATCTATTCCCATAAAGGCTTATCTCTGTCCTCCGTGAGGCACGCTGGGCCTTCTGTTGAATTATTACTAGCTGGACATTTGTCATGAGGCAGGCTGACGTGAAGTGTGTCGTAGGGCTGGGCGCTGAGGAGCTGGTCGTGTGTCTGTGGAATGATGGCGTGCCTGGGATGGCTGGCTGTTTCCCTCTCCTCTTTTCTCTCGTTCCCTCCATCCTTCAGCTGTCTAATTAAGGTGAGGCCTCCTAGCATCCCCTCCCCCTTTCCTTGTCCCATTATTGTCCACCACCAATTACTTCCCCCTCCCCGCCCACTTCACAAAGCTAGGTGACCAGTCAGTCTATCCAACACTTCAATCCTTTCAGTTACCCTCTCCAGTTCAACTGTAGACTGAAACAAACACATTGACCCCAACAGTCAGAGGGTGAAGCTAACAAAGGTCAACTGCGAGCAGGAGGATGGGCCGTGCAAAGGCGTGTTGATGCGCTGGCCAAGACAATCAGCCACTATGACAGGCTGCCAAACGTCAGCGTGTGTTTGCGTGTCGGGGGTCGTGTCGAGTGATGGCGACATGGCCGCCAAAGGAACGCCACAATCCCACAAAGTCACCGGCAGGCTGGATGAGAGGAGCTGTCACTACTGCTGGCTCAGGCCTGCTAACGCCTCCGTCAAACAGGCAGCTAACGGCCCTCCAGACTCACGGCCCAGGCCTCTGGTGTGGTATCCATGGCAGCCATCACATCATTAACACAATGAGAGAGTTGCTTGATGATAATAATGAGTTAGTGGTGCCACACCAGCACAGCAGTGCAAGGCCTACGGGTTACTACTGTAGTAGTCATTGTTCCCAGTTTCAGCAGCCCTTGACCCGGCCCTCAGCACTGACCATCAGATAGGGGGCGTCACCGGGCCAGACCAAACACAGCCTGCCAGGAGCTGTAGCCATCAGATGGGGGGGGGTGGGGTGGGGTCGCCGGACCAGACCAAACACAGCCTACCAGGAGCTGTAGCCATCAGATAGAAGGGGGGTCGCCGGACCAGACCAAACACAGCCTACCAGGAGCTGTAGCCATCAGATAGGGGGAGTTACCGGACCAGACCAAACACAGCCTACCAGGAGCTGTAGCCATCAGATAGAGGGGGGGGGGTCGCCGGACCAGACCAAACACAGCCTACCAGGAGCTGTAGCCATCAGATAGGGGGGGTTACCGGGCCAGACCAAACACAGCCTACCAGGAGCTGTAGCCATCAGATAAGGGGGGGTTACCGGACCAGACCAAACACAGCCTACCAGGAGCTGTAGCCATCAGAGGTGATAATGGTTAACTGCGGGCAGCGAGAGGTTCAAGTAAACGTTTAGAGAAGGTTGATGATTTTGGTGTTTTTGGGGGCCTTTTGCCACATTGTGTCAAGGGAACTCTAGAGGACAGCAGCCTATGGCTACAGCAGAGCAGTGCTGGCTGGTACCCTGGAGTCAGACACACTGCACTGGGTTCACCATCACTTTCTTCTCTTCTGACTATTCTGGCAGCCTTCTCAAAACACTCCCTTATTTCACTATTTACAACATTCACTATAGCATCTCTACATCATGAACAGAGAGTCCTGGCCCCAGTGACCAACAGACAGAGAGAGAAGCTTGGAGAGGGAGGAGGGCTGAGTAAAGCTCATTGGTCTGAAGAGAGAGAAGCTTGGAGAGAGAGGAGGGCTGAGTAAAGCTCATTGGTCTGAAGAGAGAGAAGCTTGGAGAGAGAGGAGGGCTGAGTAAAGCTCATTGGTCTGAAGAGAGAGAAGCTTGGAGAGGGAGGAGGGCTGAGTGAAGCTCATTGGTCTGCAGAGAGAGAAGCTTGGAGAGGGAGGAGGGCTGAGTAAAGCTCATTGGTCTGAAGAGAGAGAGAGAAAGAGAGAAGCTTGGCGAGGGAGGAGGGCTGAGTAAAGCTCATTGGCCTGAAGAGAGAGAAGCTTGGAGAGAGAGGAGGGCTGAGTAAAGCTCATTGGTCTGAAGAGAGAGAAGCTTGGAGAGAGAGGAGGGCTGAGTAAAGTTCATTGGTCTGAAGAGAGAGAAGCTTGGAGAGGGAGGAGGGCTGAGTAAAGCTCATTGGTCTGAAGAGAGAGAAGCTTGGAGAGGGAGGAGGGCTGAGTAAAGCTCATTGGTCTGAAGAGAGAGAAGCTTGGAGAGAGAGGAGGGCTGAGTAAAGCTCATTGGTCTGAAGCGAGAGAGAGAGAGAGAGAGAGAGAGAGAGAGAGAGAGAGAGAGAGAGAGAGAGAGAGAGAGAGAAGCTTGGAGAGGGAGGAGGGCTGAGTAAAGCTCATTGGTCTGAAGAGAGAGAAGCTTGGAGAGGGAGGAGGGCTGAGTAAAGCTCATTGGTCTGAAGAGAGAGAAGCTTGGAGAGGGAGGAGGGCTGAGTAAAGCTCATTGGTCTGAAGAGAGAGAGAGAGAGGAGAGAGAGAAGCTTGGAGACAGAGGAGGGCTGAGGAAAGCTCATTGGTCTGAAGAGAGAGCAGGACAGCAGGGGAGGCCTATCATGTCACATCTCTTATCAGATCTGTATGGAGGCTACAGCGAGCGGCGCTAAGCTACGTGTGATCTCTCCAAAGATGGTTCCTCCCTCCGCTCCAAACGGGACAGAGCAGAGAGAAGAGGAGGAAAAATGTGTTTAATACTCCCATGCCAATGCACTGCTTCTCCCTCGAAACCGCCATCTCTTTCAATTCAATTCAAGGGCTTTATTGGCATGGGAAACATGTGTTAACATTGCCAAAGCAAGTGAGGTAGATAATATATAAAGTGAATATATAAAGTGAAATAAACAATAAAAATTAACAGTAAACATTACACATACAGAAGTTTAAAACAATAAAGACAATCCAAATGTCATATTATATATATACAGTGTTTCAACAATGTACAAATGGTTAAAGGACACAAGATAAAATAAATAAGCATAAATATGGGTTGTATTTACAATGGTGTTTGTTCTTCACTGGTTGCCCTTTTCTCGTGGCAACAGGTCACAAATCTTGCTGCTGTGATGGCACACTGTGGAATTTCACCCAGTAGATATGGGAGTTTATCAAAATTGGATTTGTTTTCGAATTCTTTGTGGATCTGTGTAATCTGAGGGAAATATGTGTCTCTAATATGGTCATACATTGGGCAGGAGGTTAGGAAGTGCAGCTCAGTTTCCACCTCATTTTGTGGGCAGTGTGCACATAGCCTGTCTTCTCTTGAGAGCCATGTCTGCCTACGGCGGCCTTTCTCAATAGCAAGGCTATGCTCACTGAGTCTGTACATAGTCAAAGCTTTCCTTAATTTTGGGTCAGTCACAGTGGTCAGGTATTCTGCCGCTGTGTACTCTCTGTTTAGGGCCAAATAGCATTCTAGTTTGCTCTGTTTTTTTGTTAATTCTTTCCAATGTGTCAAGTAATTATCTTTTTGTAATCATCTTTCTCTCTCCCTCCAACCCTCCCTCTCTTTCTCCCCATTCCTCCCCCTCTCGCTGTCCCTCCAACCCTCCCTCTCTTTCTCCCTCCAACCCTCCCTCTCTCTCTCTCTCTCTCTCCATCCCTTTCTCTCCCTCTCTCTCTCTCTCCATCTCCATTCCTCCCTCCCTTTCTCTCTCCCTCTCCCTTTCTCTCTCCCTCTCCCTTTCTCTCTCCTTCTCCATTCCTCCCTCCATGCCTCCTCCATCCCTCAAACAGGACCTAACACTAATGCCCACATCTCTCCCTCCCTTGCTTCCCCCAAACAGAACAGGACCTAATTGGAAGGCGAGAGAAAGGGAGAGGTACCAGACCATGACAGGCGGGAGGTCAGTGTAATTGCTGCTGGCCATATTTAACATTAAGATAATCAGTCCATTAATTACCCCCTGGATCATTAAATCAGTCACTTGCTAAATTACATTTCTGCATCTATTACTCAGTGGAGAGACCACGGGGCCAGGGAGAGACCACGGGGCCAGGGAGAGACCACGGGGCCAGAGAGAGACCACGAGGCCAGGGAGAGACCAGGGGCCAGGGAGAGGGAGAGACCACGGGGCCAGGGAGAGACCACGGGGCCAGGGAGAGACCACGAGGCCAGGGAGAGACCACGAGGCCAGGGAGAGACCACGAGGCCAGGGAGAGACCACGGGGCCAGGGAGAGACCACGGGGCCCGGGAGAGACCACGGGGCCAGGGAGAGACCACGGGGCCAGGGAGAGACTTGTTTCATCCATCCAGATGGATTCAGATTCAGCCACCAGCCAAAGCCTGGACACAGTGCTACTGACCTTCTATACCTAGCTAGTAGCTACTGGCCTTCTATACCTAGCTAGTAGCTACTGGCCTTCTATACCTAGCTAGTAGCTACTGACCTTCTATACCTAGCTAGTAGCTACTGACGTTCTATACCTAGCTAGTAGCTACTGACCTTCTATACCTAGCTAGTAGCTACTGACCTTCTATACCTAGCTAGTAGCTACTGGCCTTCTATACCTAGCTAGTAGCTACTGGCCTTCTATACCTAGCTAGTAGCTACTGGCCTACTATACCTAGCTAGTAGCTACTGGCCTTCTATACCTAGCTAGTAGCTACTGACCTTCTATACCTAGCTAGTAGCTACTGACCTTCTTCTATACCTAGCTAGTAGCTACTGACCTTCTATACCTAGCTAGTAGCTACTGACCTTCTATACCTAGCTAGTAGCTACTGACCTTCTATACCTAGCTAGTAGCTACTGACCTTCTATACCTAGCTAGTAGCTACTGGCCTTCTATACCTAGCTAGTAGCTACTGGCCTTCTATACCTAGCTAGTAGCTACTGACCTTCTATACCTAGCTAGTAGCTACTGGCCTTCTATACCTAGCTAGTAGCTACTGGCCTTCTATACCTAGCTAGTAGCTACTGACCTTCTATACCTAGCTAGTAGCTACTGGCCTTCTATACCTAGCTAGTAGCTACTGACCTTCTATACCTAGCTAGTAGCTACTGACCTTCTATACCTAGCTAGTAGCTACTGGCCTTCTATACCTAGCTAGTAGCTACTGGCCTTCTATACCTAGCTAGTAGCTACTGGCCTTCTATACCTAGCTAGTAGCTACTGACCTTCTATACCTAGCTAGTAGCTACTGACCTTCTATACCTAGCTAGTAGCTACTGGCCTTCTATACCTAGCTAGTAGCTACTGGCCTTCTATACCTAGCTAGTAGCTACTGACCTTCTATACCTAGCTAGTAGCTACTGACCTTCTATACCTAGCTAGTAGCTACTGGCCTTCTATACCTAGCTAGTAGCTACTGACCTTCTATACCTAGCTAGTAGCTACTGACCTTCTATACCTAGCTAGTAGCTACTGACCTTCTATACCTAGCTAGTAGCTACTGGCCTTCTATACCTAGCTAGTAGCTACTGGCCTTCTATACCTAGCTAGTAGCTACTGGCCTTCTATACCTAGCTAGTAGCTACTGGCCTTCTATACCTAGCTAGTAGCTACTGGCCTTCTATACCTAGCTAGTAGCTACTGGCCTTCTATACCTAGCTAGTAGCTACTGACCTTCTATACCTAGCTAGTAGCTACTGACCTTCTATACCTAGCTAGTAGCTACTGACCTTCTATACCTAGCTAGTAGCTACTGGCCTTCTATACCTAGCTAGTAGCTACTGGCCTTCTATACCTAGCTAGTAGCTACTGACCTTCTATACCTAGCTAGTAGCTACTGGCCTTCTATACCTAGCTAGTAGCTACTGGCCTTCTATACCTAGCTAGTAGCTACTGGCCTTCTATACCTAGCTAGTAGCTACTGACCTTCTATACCTAGCTAGTAGCTACTGGCCTTCTATACCTAGCTAGTAGCTACTGACCTTCTATACCTAGCTAGTAGCTACTGGCCTTCTATACCTAGCTAGTAGCTACTGGCCTTCTATACCTAGCTAGTAGCTACTGACCTTCTATACCTAGCTAGTAGCTACTGGCCTTCTATACCTAGCTAGTAGCTACTGGCCTTCTATACCTAGCTAGTAGCTACTGGCCTTCTATACCTAGCTAGTAGCTACTGGCCTTCTATACCTAGCTAGTAGCTACTGGCCTTCTATACCTAGCTAGTAGCTACTGGCCTTCTATACCTAGCTAGTAGCTACTGACCTTCTATACCTAGCTAGTAGCTACTGACCTTCTATACCTAGCTAGTAGCTACTGACCTTCTATACCTAGCTAGTAGCTACTGGCCTTCTATACCTAGCTAGTAGCTACTGACCTTCTATACCTAGCTAGTAGCTACTGGCCTTCTATACCTAGCTAGTAGCTACTGACCTTCTATACCTAGCTAGTAGCTACTGGCCTACTATACCTAGCTAGTAGCTACTGGCCTTCTATACCTAGCTAGTAGCTACTGACCTTCTTCTATACCTAGCTAGTAGCTACTGACCTTCTATACCTAGCTAGTAGCTACTGGCCTTCTATACCTAGCTAGTAGCTACTGGCCTTCTATACCTAGCTAGTAGCTACTGACCTTCTATACCTAGCTAGTAGCTACTGGCCTTCTATACCTAGCTAGTAGCTACTGGCCTTCTATACCTAGCTAGTAGCTACTGGCCTTCTATACCTAGCTAGTAGCTACTGGCCTTCTATACCTAGCTAGTAGCTACTGACCTTCTATACCTAGCTAGTAGCTACTGGCCTTCTATACCTAGCTAGTAGCTACTGACCTTCTATACCTAGCTAGTAGCTACTGGCCTTCTATACCTAGCTAGTAGCTACTGACCTTCTATACCTAGCTAGTAGCTACTGACCTTCTATACCTAGCTAGTAGCTACTGACCTTCTATACCTAGCTAGTAGCTACTGGCCTTCTATACCTAGCTAGTAGCTACTGACCTTCTATACCTAGCTAGTAGCTACTGGCCTTCTATACCTAGCTAGTAGCTACTGGCCTTCTATACCTAGCTAGTAGCTACTGACCTTCTATACCTAGCTAGTAGCTACTGACCTTCTATACCTAGCTAGTAGCTACTGGCCTTCTATACCTAGCTAGTAGCTACTGGCCTTCTATACCTAGCTAGTAGCTACTGACCTTCTATACCTAGCTAGTAGCTACTGGCCTTCTATACCTAGCTAGTAGCTACTGACCTTCTATACCTAGCTAGTAGCTACTGGCCTACTATACCTAGCTAGTAGCTACTGACCTTCTATACCTAGCTAGTAGCTACTGACCTTCTATACCTAGCTAGTAGCTACTGACCTTCTATACCTAGCTAGTAGCTACTGACCTTCTATACCTAGCTAGTAGCTACTGGCCTTCTATACCTAGCTAGTAGCTACTGACCTTCTATACCTAGCTAGTAGCTACTGACCTTCTATACCTAGCTAGTAGCTACTGGCCTTCTATACCTAGCTAGTAGCTACTGGCCTTCTATACCTAGCTAGTAGCTACTGACCTTCTATACCTAGCTAGTAGCTACTGGCCTTCTATACCTAGCTAGTAGCTACTGGCCTTCTATACCTAGCTAGTAGCTACTGGCCTACTATACCTAGCTAGTAGCTACTGACGTTCTATACCTAGCTAGTAGCTACTGACCTTCTATACCTAGCTAGTAGCTACTGACCTTCTATACCTAGCTAGTAGCTACTGACCTTCTATACCTAGCTAGTAGCTACTGGCCTTCTATACCTAGCTAGTAGCTACTGGCCTTCTATACCTAGCTAGTAGCTACTGACCTTCTATACCTAGCTAGTAGCTACTGGCCTTCTATACCTAGCTAGTAGCTACTGACCTTCTATACCTAGCTAGTAGCTACTGGCCTTCTATACCTAGCTAGTAGCTACTGGCCTTCTATACCTAGCTAGTAGCTACTGACCTTCTATACCTAGCTAGTAGCTACTGGCCTACTATACCTAGCTAGTAGCTACTGGCCTTCTATACCTAGCTAGTAGCTACTGACCTTCTATACCTAGCTAGTAGCTACTGACCTTCTATACCTAGCTAGTAGCTACTGACCTTCTATACCTAGCTAGTAGCTACTGACCTTCTATACCTAGCTAGTAGCTACTGACCTTCTATACCTAGCTAGTAGCTACTGGCCTTCTATACCTAGCTAGTAGCTACTGACCTTCTATACCTAGCTAGTAGCTACTGACCTTCTATACCTAGCTAGTAGCTACTGACCTTCTATACCTAGCTAGTAGCTACTGGCCTTCTATACCTAGCTAGTAGCTACTGGCCTTCTATACCTAGCTAGTAGCTACTGACCTTCTATACCTAGCTAGTAGCTACTGGCCTTCTATACCTAGCTAGTAGCTACTGGCCTTCTATACCTAGCTAGTAGCTACTGGCCTACTATACCTAGCTAGTAGCTACTGACGTTCTATACCTAGCTAGTAGCTACTGACCTTCTATACCTAGCTAGTAGCTACTGACCTTCTATACCTAGCTAAATGAAATGCATACAATCCAACAGTAGATACTTCAATCCAAGACACTCAGATGTCTGTCTTTGTGTCGTGGTTCACGTAGTGAAGATCTGAGGGATAACCAGTTTAATTCAGCATACATCAAGTATTAGTACACACATATCAAGTACATGATCGACTCAGGTCATGCAATGTGACTTATCTCATAAACATCCCAGAGACAGGTCTGTACACATCACGTCACAGACCATGGGACACGAGGAGCATGAGGCTGCAGGAGCACCATGCTGCATGTGAGCTGCAGTAGTGTACAGTAGAGGGACGTAGTGAACACTGAACAGCCACTTAAGGAATGGCCGAAGAAGTACTATCCTATCGATAGGCAGCGACGACGGGAGACAAATGTCTGGCGAGCTCTGCCAAGCCGAGCCGAGCGTCCCGGGTTAATTGAGATAATATTGACCCCTTCTGTAATCTGTTCCCCTGGTCGCTCCACCCGGCGGGGATACATGCCTCCCAAATACACAAATAAATAGGTACATGAATAACAATAAATGCATTAGCCGACTGACGGAAGGGGAGATGAGCGTGTGTGTGTGTGGTGCGTGCATGCATCTGTGTGTGTGTGGTGCGTGCATGCATCTGTGTGTGTGTGTGGTGCATGCATCTGTGTGTGTGTGGTGCGTGCATGCATCTGTGTGTGTGTGTGGTGCATGCATCTGTGTGTGTGTGGTGCGTGCATGCATCTGTGTGTGTGTGTGGTGCATGCATGGTGTGTGTAAAAGGGAAACTGGTGGATCCATAGCCAGAGATGTTTGGTGTAGGGGCCAGTAATTAAAAGGTGCTTGTGGAGAGTAATGAGAACAGGAGGAAAATGGGAAGTCGATATTTATGCAGCCAGCAGTCAGCTCTAATTTGTTATGATGGCTGGTGGTGGAGCATGGGCTTGGCTGACAATAATTGTGTGTGTGTGTGTGTGTGTGTGTGTGCTGATAATTACACCGCCCAGCAGACGTTAGTGCAGAGGGGCTGGGGCCAGTGAGAGTACAAGCCACAGATATTAACACTATTACCATGTTAAACGTCACTGATTACTCCGTACTCACTTCCCCCTCTCTCTAATGGATAACTCTTACCTACTGTCCACCTCTGCTGCCAATATCATTACAATGTCCCTGTCACTGTCACTACTGCTGTCCCCAGTTTCCATCACTACTACTGTCCCCAGTTTCCATCACTTCTACTGTCCCCAGTTTCCATCCCTACTACTGTCCCCAGTTTCCATCACTACTACTGTCCCCAGTTCCCATCCCTACTAGAGTGAGCAGAGAGAGAGAGCGAGAGTAGAGAGAGAGTGAGCAGAGAGAGAGAGCGAGTAGAGAGAGAGCAAGCGAGCAGAGAGAGAGAGCGAGTAGAGAGAGAGCGAGCGAGCAGAGAGAGAGAGAGCGAGCAGAGAGAGAGAGAGCGAGCAGAGAGAGAGCGAGCAGAGAGAGAGAGAGAGAGCGAGCAGAGAGAGAGAGAGAGAGCGAGCAGAGAGAGAGAGAGCGAGCGAGCAGAGAGAGAGAGAGCGAGCAGAGAGAGTGAGCAGAGAGAGCGAGCAGAGAGAGAGAGAGCAGAGAGAGAGAGAGCAGAGAGCGAGCAGAGAGAGAGCGAGCAGAGAGAGAGAGAGCAGAGAGCGAGCAGAGAGAGCGAGCGAGCAGAGAGAGAGAGCAGAGACAGAGAGCAGAGAGAAAGAGCAGAGAGAAAGAGCAGAGAGCGAGTGAGCAGAGAGGAGAGGAAACAGACAGAGACAAAGAGACTGGAGTGCTCCCCCTACCTGGTGGCGTCGGGTGCTGGTTTGAGGCGTCCCTGTGCGTTGCCCTCCCACACGTCATTGGCCAGCTCGTTGCCTATAGAGGTCATGACCTTGAGGAGCTCCAGGGGCCACTCATCCAGGTCCAGGGACCGAACACGAGATAGGTGGGTCCCCAGGTTCCTGTGGATCCCTGAACACTCGATACAGATCAATGCTCCCAGGTTGAGACTGGCCCAGTCGGGGTCTGGGAAACAGAGAAAAGACACACATTTTAGATACTTCATTTGAATCCATAAGACATATTTGCAAAATGATTCAAAAGGTCATAGAAAAATGGATACAATCATAAAACGTATTATTGTTTATTTTAACTGGATAATAAAATCAATCAATCAATCAATACCATATTACTGAAGGATCAGACGGGAGGTGAAGGAGACAGAACAGGTATTACTGAAGGATCAGACGGGAGGTGAAGGAGACAGAACAGGTATTACTGAAGGATCAGACGGGAGGTGAAGGAGACAGAACAGGTATTACTGAAGGATCAGACGGGAGGTGAAGGAGACAGAACAGGTATTACTGAAGGATCAGACGGGAGGTGAAGGAGACAGAACAGGTATTACTGAAGGATCAGACGGGAGGTGAAGGAGACAGAACAGGTATTACTGAAGGATCAGACGGGAGGTGAAGGAGATAGAACAGGTATTACTGAAGGATCAGACGGGAGGTGAAGGAGATAGAACAGGTATTACTGAAGGATCAGACGGGAGGTGAAAGAGACAGAACAGGTATTACTGAAGGATCAGACGGGAGGTGAAGGAGACAGAACAGGTATTACTGAAGGATCAGACGGGAGGTGAAGGAGACAGAACAGGTATTACTGAAGGATCAGACGGGAGGTGAAGGAGATAGAACAGGTATTACTGAAGGATCAGACGGGAGGTGAAGGAGATAGAACAGGTATTACTGAAGGATCAGACGGGAGGTGAAGGAGACAGAACAGGTATTACTGAAGGATCAGGCAGAACAGGTATTACTGAAGGATCAGACGGGAGGTGAAGGAGACAGAACAGGTATTACTGAAGGATCAGACGGGAGGTGAAGGAGATAGAACAGGTATTACTGAAGGATCAGACGGGAGGTGAAGGAGACAGAACAGGTATTACTGAAGGATCAGGCAGAACAGGTATTACTGAAGGATCAGACGGGAGGTACACTGTTGTTAGCTATCAGAGGTAAAATAGATAGTTGTAACTCACTCTGGGCCTCACAGTCCACACAGCGAGAGTTCCCTCTTAGGCTCCTCACATTCTGTAAGGCCATGGCCTCAGACTGGCTGGTCAGACGTGACTGTAGGAAAACAATCCAACCGCCATTGTTATGGATGGCTATAACAGCAGACACAGTCACTAACCTAGACACACACACCAGGTTCATCACACAACTCATTTAGATTGGTTTCCACCAAACATAAGCAAGAGAATGTGTGTGTGTGTGAGAACAAATAACACAACAAACAGAAGTGGAGACAACAGAAGGTATTCTACAGTGCAAATGTTCCTCCGAGGCCTGGGGCGTCAACAGAGCAGAGGGCTGGCTGGCTCAGATGAGGCTGGCCTGGTCCACTACGCTGTGGGAGGGAAATGGCACCGCTACGCCTATATTACACTTACAGTAATTGCCATTTGTAATTATTTGAACGTGTTTGGGGGTTGAGCAAGTGTGTGTGTGAATAGGCCTATAGGAGAGTGTGTGTGTGTGTGTGAGAATAGGTCTATAGGAGTGTGTGTGTGTGTGTGTGAATAGGCCTATAGGAGAGTGTGTGTGTGTGTGTGAGAATAGGTCTATAGGAGTGTGTGTGTGTGTGTGAGAATAGGCCTATAGGAGAGTGTGTGTGTGTGTGTGAGAATAGGTCTATAGGAGTGTGTGTGTGTGTGTGAGAATAGGCCTATAGGAGAGTGTGTGTGTGTGTGTGAGAATAGGTCTATAGGAGTGTGTGTGTGTGTGTGTGTGAGAATAGGCCTATAGGAGAGTGTGTGTGTGTGTGTGAGAATAGGTCTATAGGAGTGTGTGTGAATAGGCCTATAGGAGAGTGTGTGTGTGAATAGGCCTATAGGAGAGTGTGTGTGTGTGAATGGGCCTTTTGGAGAGAGTGTGTGTGAATAGGCCAATAGGAGAGTGTGTGTATGTGTGCATGTGTGAATAGGCCCATAGGAGAGTGTGTGTGTGAGAATAGGTCTATAGGAGAGTGTGTGTGTGTGAATAGGTCTATAGGAGAGTGTGTGTGTGAATAGGCCAATAGGAGAGTGTGTGTGTGTGAATAGGCCTATAGGAGAGTGTGTGTGTGGATAGGTCTATAGGAGAGTGTGTGTGTGTGAATAGGCCTATAGGAGAGTGTGTGTATGTGAATAGGCCTATAGGAGAGTGTGTGTGTGTGTGTGAATAGGCCTATAGGAGAGTGTGTGTGTGAATAGGCCTATAGGAGAGTGTGTGTGTGTGTGTGTGTGTGTGTGTGTGTGTGTGTGAATAGGTCTATAGGAGACTGTGTGTAAGAATAGGCCTATAGGAGAGTGTGTGTGTGTGAATAGGTCTATAGGAGAGTGTGTGTGTGTGTGTGTGTGTGAATAGGTCTATAGGAGAGTGTGTGTGTGAATAGGTCTATAGGAGAGTGTGTGTGTGAATAGGTCTATAGGAGAGTGTGTGTGTGTGTGTGTGTGTGTGTGTGAATAGGTCTATAGGAGAGTGTGTGTGTGAATAGGTCTATAGGAGAGTGTGTGTGTGAATAGGTCTATAGGAGAGTGTGTGTGTGTGAGAATAGGTCCATAGGAGAGTGTGTGTGTGAATAGGTCTATAGGAGAGTGTGTGTGTGTGTGAATAGGCCTATAGGAGGGTGTGTGTGTGAATAGGCATATAGGAGGGTGCGTGTGTGTGTGTGAATAGGCCTATAGGAGAGAGAGAGTGTGTGTGTGTGTGTGTGTGTGAGAATAGGTCGACAGGAGAGTGTGTGTGTGTGTGTGTGTGTGTGAGAATAGGCCCATAGGAGAGTGTGTGTGTGTGTGTGAATAGGCCTATAGGAGAGAGAGAGTGTGTGTGTGTGTGTGTGTGTGTGTGTGTGTGTGTGTGTGTGTGTGTGAGAATACGTCGACAGGAGAGTGTGTGTGTGTGTGTGTGTGTGTGAATAGGCCCATAGGAGAGTGTGTGTGTGTGTGTGTGAATAGGCCTATATGAGAGTGTGTGTGAATAGGTATATAGGAGAGTGTGTGTGTGAATAGGTATTTAGGAGAGTGTGTGTGTGAGAATAGGTATATAGGAGAGTGTGTGTGTGAGAATAGGTATATAGGAGTGTGTGTGTGTGAATAGGTATATAGGAGAGTGTGTGTGTGAAAACAGGTATATAGGAGAGTGTGTGTGTGAGAATAGGTATATAGGAGAGTGTGTGTGTGAATAGGTATATAGGAGTGTGTGTGCGTGTGTGTGTGTGAATAGGCCTATAGGAGAGTGTGTGTGTGAATAGGCCTATAGGAGAGTGTGTGTGTGAATAGGCCTATAGGAGAGTGTGTGTGAGAATAGGTATATAGGAGAGTGTGTGTGTGAATAGGTATATAGGAGTGTGTGTGCGTGTGTGTGTGTGAATAGGCCTATAGGAGAGTGTGTGTGTGAATAGGTATATAGGAGAGTGTGTATACAACACTACTCCCAACTGTTCCTATTAAGTATCTACTGAGTTGCATGGATGTATAGTCAAATCACATTTTATTGGTCACATACACGTGTTTAGCAGATGTTATTGTGAGTGTAGAGAAATGCTTGTGCTTCTAGCTCCAACAGTGCAGTAAGATCTAACACGTAATATCTAACAGTTTCACAACATATTCCCAAAACACAAGTATAGTGGTATAGTAGTGTAACGGTGTGGTATAGTGGTATAGTAGTGTAACATTGTGGTATAGTAGTGTAACGGTGTGGTATAGTGGTATAGTAGTGTAACATTGTGGTATAGTAGTGTAACGGTGTGGTATAGTGGTATAGTAGTGTAACATTGTGGTATAGTAGTGTAACATTGTGGTATAGTAGTGTAACAGTGTGGTATAGTAGTGTAACAGTGTGGTATAGTAGTGTAACAGTGTGGTATAGTAGTGTAACAGTGTGGTATAGTAGTGTAACAGTGTGGTATAGTAGTGTAACAGTGTGGTATAGTAGTGTAACAGTGTGGTATAGTAGTGTAACAGTGTGGTATAGCAGTGTAACAGTGTGGTATAGCAGTGTAACAGTGTGGTATAGTAGTGTAACAGTGTGGTATAGTAGTGTAACAGTGTGGTATAGTAGTGTAACAGTGTGGTATAGTAGTGTAACAGTGTGGTATAGCAGTGTAACAGTGTGGTATAGCAGTGTAACAGTGTGGTATAGTAGTGTAACAGTGTGGTATAGTAGTGTAACAGTGTGGTATAGTGGTATAGTAGTGTAACAGTGTGGTATAGTAGTGTAACTGTGTGGTACAGTAGTGTAACAGTGTGGTATAGCAGTGTAACAGTGTGGTATAGCAGTGTAACAGTGTGGTACAGTAGTGTAACAGTGTGGTACAGTAGTGTAACAGTGTGGTATAGTGGTATAGTAGTGTAACAGTGTGGTATAGTAGTGTAACTGTGTGGTACAGTAGTGTAACAGTGTGGTATAGTAGTGTAACAGTGTGGTATAGTAGTGTAACAATGTGGTATAGTAGTGTAACAGTGTGGTATAGTGATGTAGTAGTGTAACGTGTGGTATAGTAGTGTAACAGTGTGGTATAGTAGTGTAACAGTGTGGTATAGTGGTATAGTAGTGTAACAGTGTGGTATAGTAGTGTAACTGTGTGGTACAGTAGTGTAACAGTGTGGTATAGTAGTGTAACGGTGTGGTATAGTAGTGTAACGGTGTGGTATAGTAGTGTAACAGTGTGGTATAGTAGTGTAACGGTGTGGTATAGTAGTGTAACAGTGTGGTATAGTGATATAGTAGTGTAACGTGTGGTATAGTAGTGTAACAGTGTGGTATAGTAGTGGAACAGTGTGGTATAGTGATATAGCAGTGTAACAGTGTGGTATAGTAGTGTAACGGTGTGGTATAGTAGTGTAACGGTGTGGTATAGTAGTGTAACGGTGTGGTATAGTAGTGTAACAGTGTGGTATAGTAGTGTAACAGTGTGGTATAGTAGTGTAACAGTGTGGTATAGTAGTGTAACAGTGTGGTATAGCAGTGTAACAGTGTGGTATAGCAGTGTAACAGGGTGGTATAGTGGTATAGTAGTGTAACGTTGTGGTATAGTAGTGTAAAAGTGTGGTATAGTAGTGTAACAGTGTGGTATAGTAGTGTAACAGTATGGTATAGTAGTGTAACAGTGTGGTATAGTGATGTAGTAGTGTAACGTGTGGTATAGTAGTGTAACAGTGTGGTATAGTAGTGTAACAGTGTGGTATAGCAGTGTAACAGTGTGGTATAGCAGTGTAACAGGGTGGTATAGTGGTATAGTAGTGTAACGTTGTGGTATAGTAGTGTAAAAGTGTGGTATAGTAGTGTAACAGTGTGGTATAGTAGTGTAACAGTATGGTATAGTAGTGTAACAGTGTGGTATAGTAGTGTAACAGTGTGGTATAGTAGTGTAACAGTGTGGTATAGTAGTGTAACAGTGTGGTATAGTAGTGTAACAGTGTGGTATAGTAGTGTAACAGTGTGGTATAGTAGTGTAACAGTGTGGTATAGTAGTGTAACAGTGTGGTATAGTAGTGTAACAGTGTGGTATAGTAGTGTAACAGTGTGGTATAGTAGTGTAACAGTGTGGTATAGTAGTGTAACAGTGTGGTATAGTAGTGTAACGGTGTGGTATAGTAGTGTAACAGTGTGGTATAGTAGTGTAACAGTGTGGTATAGTAGTGTAACAGCGTGGTATAGCAGTGTAACAGTGTGGTATAGTAGTGTAACAGTGTGGTATAGTAGTGTAACAGTGTGGTATAGTAGTGTAACAGTGTGGTATAGTAGTGTAACAGTGTGGTATAGTAGTGTAACAGCGAGGTATAGTAGTGTAACAGTGTGGTATAGTAGTGTAACAGTGTGGTATAGTAGTGTAACAGTGTGGTATAGTAGTGTAACAGTGTGGTATAGTAGTGTAACAGTGTGGTATAGTAGTGTAACAGTGTGGTATAGTAGTGTAACAGTGTGGTATAGTAGTGTAACGGTGTGGTATAGTAGTGTAACAGTGTGGTATAGTAGTGTAACAGTGTGGTATAGTAGTGTAACAGTGTGGTATAGTAGTGTAACGGTGTGGTATAGTAGTGTAACAGTGTGGTATAGTAGTGTAACAGCGTGGTATAGCAGTGTAACAGTGTGGTATAGTAGTGTAACAGTGTGGTATAGTAGTGTAACAGTGTGGTATAGTGGTATAGTAGTGTAACAGTGTGGTATAGTAGTGTAACAGCGTGGTATAGCAGTGTAACAGTGTGGTATAGTAGTGTAACAGCGTGGTATAGCAGTGTAACAGTGTGGTATAGCAGTGTAACAGTGTGGTATAGCAGTGTAACAGTGTGGTATAGTAGTGTAACAGTGTGGTATAGCAGTGTAACAGTGTGGTATAGCAGTGTAACAGTGTGGTATAGTAGTGTAACAGTGTGGTATAGCAGTGTAACAGTGTGGTATAGTAGTGTAACAGTGTGGTATAGCAGTGTAACAGTGTGGTATAGTAGTGTAACAGTGTGGTATAGTAGTGTAACAGTGTGGTATAGTAGCGTAATGGTGTGGTATAGTAGTGTAACTGTGTGGTATAGTAGTGTACCAGTGTGGTATAGCAGTGTAACAGTGTAGTATAGTGGTATAGTAGTGTACCGGTGTGGTATAGTAGTGTAACTGTGTGGTATAGTAGTGTACCAGTGTGGTATAGCAGTGTAACAGTGTAGTATAGTGGTATAGTAGTGTACCGGTGTGGTATAGTGGAATAGTACGGTAACAGTGTGGTATAGTGGTGTAACAGGGTGGTATAGTAGTGTAACAAGGTGGTATAGTAGTGTAACAGCGTGGTATAGTAGTGTAACAGCAGTGGTGTAGTGGAATAGTACGGTAACAGTGTGGTATAGTAGTGTAACAGGGTGGTATAGTAGTGTAACAGGGTGGTATAGTAGTATAACAGGGTGGTATAGTGGAATAGTACGGTAACAGTGTGGTATAGTAGTGTAACAGCGTGGTATAGTAGTGTAACAGTGTGGTATAGCAGTGTAACAGGGTGGTATAGTAGTGTAACAGTGTGGTATAGTAGTGTAAAAGGGAAGTATAGTAGTGTAACGTGTGGTATAGTAGTGTACAGTGTGGTATAGTGGTATAGCAGTGTAACAGTGTGGTATAGCCGTGTAACAGTGTGGTATAGTACTGTACAGTGTGGTATAGTGGTATAGCAGTGTAACAGTGTGGTATAGTAGTGTAACAGTGTGGTATAGTAGTGTAACAGTGTGGTATAGTAGTGTAACAGTGTGGTATAGTAGTGTAACAGTGTGGTATAGTAGTGTAACAGTGTGGTATAGTAGTGTAACAGTGTGGTATAGTGGTATAGTAGTGTATCAGTAATCTAACAGTATTGTAATAGTACTGTACTAGTATAGTAGTGTAACCGTAGTGTAATATTGTAGTATTGCAACCGTAATGTAATAGTACAGTATTGTAACAGTAGTGTAATAGTACAGTATTGTAGCCGTAGTGTAACAGTATAGTATTGTAACCGTAGTGTAATATTGTAGTATTGCAACCGTAGTGTACTAGTATAGTATTGTAACCGTAGTGTAATAGTATAGTATTGTAACAGTAGTGTAATAGTACAGTATTGTAACAGTAGTGTAATAGTATAGTAGTGTAATAGTACAGTATTGTAACCGTAGTGTAATAGTACAGTATTGTAACAGTAGTGTAATAGTATAGTAGTGTAATAGTACAGTATTGTAACCGTAGTGTAATAGTACAGTATTGTAACCGTAGTGTAATAGTATAGTAGTGTAATAGTACAGTATTGTAACCGTAGTGTAATAGTATAGTAGTGTAATAGTACAGTATTGTAACGTAGTGTAATAGTATAGTATTGTAATAGTACAGTATTGTAACCGTAGTGTAATATTGTAGTATTGTAACCGTAGTGTAATAGTATAGTAGTGTAATAGTACAGTATTGTAACCGTAGTGTAATAGTACAGTATTGTAACCGTAGTGTAATAGTATAGTAGTGTAATAGTACAGTATTGTAACCGTAGTGTAATACAGTATTGTAACCGTAGTGTAATAGTCTAGTATTGTAACCGTAGTGTACTATTGTAGTATTGTAACCGTAGTGTAATATTGTAGTATTGTAACCGTAGTGTAATATTGTAGTATTGTAACCGTAGTGTAATAGTACAGTATTGTAACCGTAGTGTAATATTGTAGTATTGTAACCGTAGTGTAATAGTATAGTAGTGTAATAGTACAGTATTGTAACCGTAGTGTAATAGTATAGTATTGTAAGCGTAGTGTAATAGTCTAGTATTGTAACCGTAGTGTAATAGTACAGTATTGTAACCGTAGTGTAATAGTACAGTATTGTAACCATAGTGTACTATTGTAGTATTGTAACCGTAGTGTAATATTGTAGTATTGTAACCGTAGTGTAATATTGTAGTATTGTAACCGTAGTGTAATAGTCTAGTATTGTAACCGTAGTGTAATAGTCTAGTATTGTAACTGTAGTGTAATAGTCTAGTATTGTAACCGTAGTGTAATATTGTAGTATTGTAACCGTAGTGTAATAGTATAGTAGTGTAATAGTACAGTATTGTAACCGTAGTGTAATAGTATAGTAGTGTAATAGTACAGTATTGTAACCGTAGTGTAATAGTATAGTATTGTAACCGTAGTGTAATAGTATAGTATTGTAACCGTAGTGTAATAGTCTAGTATTGTAACCGTAGTGTAATAGTATAGTATTGTAACCGTAGTGTAATAGTACAGTATTGTAACCATAGTGTACTATTGTAGTATTGTAACCGTAGTGTAATATTGTAGTATTGTAACCGTAGTGTAATATTGTAGTATTGTAACCGTAGTGTAATAGTATAGTATTGTAACCGTAGTGTAATAGTATAGTATTGTAACCGTAGTGTAATAGTACAGTATTGTAACCGTAGTGTAATAGTATAGTAGTGTAATAGTACAGTATTGTAACCGTAGTGTAATAGTATAGTATTGTAACCGTAGTGTAATAGTCTAGTATTGTAACCGTAGTGTAATAGTACAGTATTGTAACCGTAGTGCAATAGTATAGTATTGTAACCGTAGTGTAATAGTACAGTATTGTACCCGTAGTGTAATAGTACAGTATTGTAACCGTAGTGTAATAGTACAGTATTGTAACCGTAGTATAATAGTATAGTAGTGTAATAGTACAGTATTGTAACCGTAGTGTAATAGTATAGTAGTGTAATAGTACAGTATTGTAACCGTAGTGTAATAGTATAGTAGTGTAATAGTACAGTATTGTAACCGTAGTGTAATAGTATAGTAGTATAATAGTACAGTATTGTAACCGTAGTGTAATAGTATAGCAGTGTAATAGTACAGTATTGTAACCGTAGTGTAATAGTACAGTATTGTAACCGTAGTGTAATAGTATAGTAGTATAATAGTACAGTATTGTAACCGTAGTGTAATAGTATAGCAGTGTAATAGTACAGTATTGTAACCGTAGTGTAATAGTATAGCAGTGTAATAGTACAGTATTGTAACCGTAGTGTAATAGTATAGTAGTGTAATAGTACAGTATTGTAACCGTAGTGTAATAGTATAGTAGTGTAATAGTATAGTAGTGTAATAGTATAGTAGTGTAATAGTACAGTATTGTAACCGTAGTGTAATAGTATAGTAGTGTAATAGTACAGTATTGTAACCGTAGTGTAATAGTATAGTAGCGTAATAGTATAGTAGTGTAATAGTATAGTAGTGTAATAGTACAGTATTGTAACCGTAGTGTAATAGTACAGTATTGTAACCGTAGTGTAATAGTAGTGTAACAGTATTGTAATATTGTAGTACGGTACCTTGGCCTTGCTGCTCTCACAGGACTGCAGGCTGGCTAGGATTTGGCTCTCGATGGCCTGGACCCAGGCGTCTCTCTCCTCGTACGAGGTGGCCTCAAAGTGCCACGTCTGGCCCGTCAAAGACACAATGGTCAACTCAAAGTTCTCCTCTTGTTCTGGAGGACAGAGGGATATAGGGAGGGAGAGAAAGAGAGGGTCACTTTTAGGGTTGGTGGCATACACACATCTATTGCACTGCTACATACACCCCTAATGCACTGCTACACACACACACACACACACACACACACACACACACACACACACACACACACACACACACACACACCTAATGCACTGCCACACACACACACAAACTCAGGACCCTGTCTTTCAAAGATAATTTGGAAAAATCCAAATAACTTCACTGATCTTCATTGTAAAGGGTTTAAACACTGTTTCCCATTATTGTTCAATGGACCATAAACAATTAATGAACATGCACCTGTGGAACGTTCGTTAAGACACTAACAGCTTACAGACGGTAGGCAATTAAGGTCACTGTTAAGAAAACTTAGGACACTAAAGAGGCCTTTCTACTGACTCTGAAAAACACCAAAAGAAAGATGCCTAGGGTCCCTGCTCATCTGCATGAACATGTCTTCGGCATGCTGCAAGGAGGCATGAGGACTGCAGATGTGGCCAGGGCAATAAATTGCAATGTCCGTACTGTGAGACGCCTAAGACAGCGCTACAGGGAGACAGGACGGACAGCTGATCGTCCTCACAGCGGCAGATCACGTGTAACAACACCTGCACAGGATCGGTACATCCGAACATCACACCTGCGGGACAGGTACAGGATAGCAACAACAACTGCCCGAGTTACACCAGGAACGCACAATCCCTCCATCGGTGCTCAGACTGTCCTCAATAGGCTGAGAGAGGCTGGACTAAGGGCTTGTAGGCCTGTTGTAAGGCAGGTCCTCACCAGACATAACCGGCAACAACGTCACCTATGGGCACAAACCCACCGTCGCTGGACCAGACAGGACTGGAAAAAAGTGCTCTTCAAGGTTTTGTCTCACCGGGGTGATGGTCGGATTTGCGTTTATCGTCGAAGGAATGAGCGTTACATCGAGGCCTGTACTCTGGAGCGGGATCGATTTGGAGGTGGAGGGTCCGTCATGGTCTGGGGCGGTGTGTCACAGCATCATCGGACTGAGTTTGTTGTCATTACAGACAATCTCAACGCTGTGCGTTACAGGGCAGACATCCTCCTCCCTCATGTGGTACCCTTCCTGCAGGCTCATTCTGACATGTCCCTCCAGCATGACAATGCCACTGTGCCAGTAAGTTCCCCTAACCTGCTACGTTAGTTCCCCTAACCTGCTACGTTAGTTCCCCTAACCTGCTACGCTAGTTCCCCTAACCTGCTACGTTAGTTCCCCTAACCTGCTACACTAGTTCCCCTAACCTGCTACGCTAGTTCTCCTAACCTGCTACGCTAGTTATCCTAACCTGCTATGTTAATTGTCCTAACCTGCTATGTTAGTTCTCCTAACCTGCTATGTTAATTCTCCTAATCTGCTATGTTAATTCTCCTAATCTGCTATGTTAATTCTCCTAACCTGCTATGTTAATTCTCCTAACCTGCTACGTTAATTATCCTAACCTGCTACGTTAATTATCCTAACCTGCTATGTTAATTATCCTAACCTGCTACAAAAGTCACTTCTGTCTGTAGCTGTGTTCCATCTCATCAAAACCTTTTTCAGTGGAACAGAGCAGAACAGTCTGTCAGCTCTACCACAGATCCTAGTGACCTCTAGAACCCCTACACACCCGTCCCCCTGCGGCCAGGATATCCCCCCAATTACAGGCCCCGTGGCCCCCAGTGGCCACCCCAGGACCCTTAGCTATCAGTGGTCCAGAATAAAGGCCAGTCATTACAATCACACCCCCCCCCCCCCTAGAGGGGAACACATGGATCTGCTACCC
Source organism: Oncorhynchus mykiss (assembly GCF_057628025.1). NCBI lineage: Eukaryota > Metazoa > Chordata > Actinopteri > Salmoniformes > Salmonidae > Oncorhynchus > Oncorhynchus mykiss. The sequence goes on from NC_143039.1 coordinate 19,101,097, forward strand.
AAACCTCACCCAACATAGGCTAAATGGGGCCAATGAGGACTCTGTTTTAGAGAGTGACGCAGGCTCTTTCACAGTTCACGTCAAAGCCCTGACATTGTGTGTGTGTCTCATTTGCGAGGTCACATTTGGAAGCTGTTAAGAACAAAAGGAGGGATTGAAGAAGAGGTGAAGTGGAGGAACATGGCAGGGTGGGAAGGGAGGGAAGGGCACAGCTGGTTCTAACAAGAGACCCTCTGATGAGGGAGATCAGACACCAACCTGGTTCCGTTTACAATTTACTCCAATGAGAAGAGACAGGGGGCCCAATTACATAATGAGGAGCCAATCAGCCCCCTCCTCACCCCCCATCAGCCCTCCAGCATGTGCTAGCTAATCAGAGGGCTTCTCAATAGGACTACCTGAGGAACCGGTGAGGGCAGCAGCACCACGGTCTTGTAGTGACTGACTTGTCATCAGTAGAAGCTAGCTACATTGGTGGTAGCTGCGTTAACAGCTTATGGCTCTGGAGTGCATGAAACCTATATACTTCAATAATACATTCCAGCACTAGTGAACCAGTTAGAATAGACTAGTAATCACTGACAGCTTTGTGATGTGTTCTGTCTGGGAGTGGAGGTCTGATCACCTCCCTGGGAGAAAATTACAAGTTTAATCAGCCGACAAAAGGGAGAACGGCCAGAGAGAGAGCGAGAGAGTCAGGCTAGAGGAGCCAAACCATTTACTCCTCTCCTCCTTTTCCTCACTCACTCATTTAGCTAATTGGCTTCCTCTCAGAGACCAGTGAAGCTGAAGTTCCCTTCTGGCTTCAGAGTGTTCAGACCCACAATGAAAGGCCTTTGTCTCCCTACATCTCTCTCTGCCTGTCTAAGGATGGGAGGATAGGCCCTGTGGCTAAATAAGTTAGAAACCTGAAGAGCCTTTAACTTCCTGCATGTGTAAAGAGACTGAAGATGTCTCACTGTCTTTAGATGACATGATTCATCTGAAATAACCTCTTCCATCTCATCCTACAACCTTAAAGCTCATTTTCATCTTAGAGACATAGCTACAGTTGAAGACCTAAAGTACTTCTGCAGAGGTCAAATACTGTCCCTAAAGAGGCCTATCTGATGCATCTCAGAGGTCAAATACTGTCCCTAAAGAGGCCTATCTGATGCATCTCAGAGGTCAAATACTGTCCCTAAAGAGGCCTATCTGATGCATCTCAGAGGTCAAATAATGTCCCTAAAGAGGCCTATAGGATGTGTCTCTCCCTATTTGTGTAAGAGAGCTCCTGGGACTGTGATGTCGTCTCGTCCTAGATTGGGCCGCGCCCCTCAAACGCTGACAAGCCCTGTGGGGTCAGGAACAATGTTCTCATCATAATTAAATGTTCCTGCTTTTCTCTGCAGAGGGGGAGAGAGGGGGTGGTTGTTTGACAATTATGGAAACCAACAATGCAGAAAGCCGAGCCCAGCTAGCCGAGGTATAAATTAATACTGTTCCAACCCCCATCGCTCCTCCCCCTCCTCATTCTCAAGTCGATTAATGAATTTCAAAATAAAAATGAAAGGGCATTAGGCTGTGCAACTGTGTAACCCCCCCCCCCCCCTTTCGAACACTCCCACCCCCACTTTTCCTCTGCTAACCCTGAAATGAGGTGGCCATTACTGGGAGGCCCACAGAGTCATGAGTCATGACAGGCTGCCTCAGCCTGTCTCCTACACTGCCCTGATATACCACAGCCTGTCTGTCTCCTACACTGTCCTGATATACCACAGCCTGTCTGTCTCCTACACTGCCCTGATATACCACAGCCTGTCTGTCTCCTACACTGCCCTGATATACCACAGCCTGTCTGTCTCTCTCCTATACTGCCCTGATATACCACAGCCTGTCTGTCTCTCTCATACACTGCCCTGATATACCACAGCCTGTCTGTCTCTCTCCTATACTGCCCTGATATACCACAGCCTGTCTGTCTCTCTCCTATACTGCCCTGATATACCACAGCATGTCTCTCTCCTACACTGCCCTGATATACCACAGCCTGTCTGTCTCTCTCCTACACTGCCCTGATATACCACAGTCTGTCTGTCTCCTATACTGCCCTGATATACCACAGCCTGTCTGTCTCCTATACTGCCCTGATATACCACAGCCAGTCTGTCTCTCTCTTACACTGCCCTGATATACCACAGCCTGTCTGTCTCCTATACTGCCCTGATATACAACAGCCTGTCTGTCTCATATACTGCCCTGATATACCACAGCCTGTCTGTCTCTCTCCTATACTGCCCTGATATACCACAGCCTGTCTATCTCCTATACTGCCCTGATATACCACAGCCTGTCTGGCTCCTATACTGCCCTGATATACCACAGCCTGTCTCATATACTGCCCTGATATACCACAGCCTGTCTGTCTCCTATACTGCCCTGATATACCACAGCCTGTCTGTCTCTCTCCTATACTGCCCTGATGTACCACATCTTGTCTTTCTCCAATACTGCTCTGATATACCACATCTTGTCTTTCTCCAATACTGCTCTGATATACCACATCCTGTGTCTGTCTGTCTGTCTCCTATACGTCTCTGATATAGCGCAGCCTGAATTGAAACCTGTCTGGCAGTGTGAGAAGGCCCTTGGTTAGATTTGATATGTGTATCACAACATAAGCTATCTGTTAACCTGAGATTTCTCAAAGGGAAATGGGCACACACACACACACACACACACACACATCAGCCTTTATTTGATATACTCTTTCAGGCACACACGCAGGGGGACACACTCGCACTCTCCATCGCCCCGCCACTCGTAGTAATCACACCACTGCTCTGAGCTACAGGGGAGAGCGAGAGAGAGAGCAAAGAGCGAGAGAGAGAGAGTGGTGCTGTCGTCGGGGCAATTTGTGAACTCTGACATGGCCAATCTTTAACAGCACAACAATACACACCCAAATATCATATAGACCGTTCACCAATTCCAGGCAGTACAGAGGAAAGGCAGCACTAAACATGTGGATGGACCAGGGCTTAGGCCCAGGCCCTGCTAGAGTAACCCAACAGAGAGAGGGTGTATGTGGGGTTGGGTGAGTCTGGGGACTGCAATGAGGGGGGGGATGCGTCTGGAAAAAGGGAGAGGGGGAAGGAGGGGGTGAGGCTCAGGAAACAGAAATTAAAAGCCTTAAATGTCAGTGCACACAGTATTGCTTGGTGAAACAGGTCATTACTCCCTATAGTATTACCACCATTTTACAGCATTAATAACCTGGAAAATAGTGCAGCAATTGCTCACGTCTCAAGAAAGAAATATTTATTTCTTATTGAACAAGTACATAAGGGGGGGGGGGTTGGCCAATGGAATATAGGGAACTCTTCCTGCTGTTGATTATGATGCCTGATGCTGTCCATCACATACAGTAAAAACCATGAGCCACGAGTTAAGTTGGGGACTGCCGAAGCACAGGGGAGAAAAGTCACAAGGCACCACACAAACACACACACGCACTGACGTCCATGACACCAGAGAGAGTGCATGCTCCAGGATGCTCTGTGTGTCTAAGGTGTCTGACTTGGCAGTGAGAGGGGGGACAGGGGGATGGGGGGGCAGAGGAAAGTACACATGGACATCAGGCGCAAACATGTCCACTGAGAAAGGTCAAAGGGCAAAGATGGAGACATGTGGACATGGTGGAGTGGAAGGCTGCCATCTTGGGTGTGTGAATTATCTCCATCATGGTGGGTTAACCAGTCACTTAGTTAGTTACAGTGCCTTGCTAAAGTATTCGGCCCCCTTGAACTTTGCGACCTTTTGCCACATTTCAGGCTTCAAACATAAAGATATAAAACTGTATTTTTTTGTGAAGAATCAACAACAAGTGGGACACAATCATGAAGTGGAACGACATTTATTGGATATTTCAAACTTTTTTAACAAATCAAAAACTGAAAAATTGGGCGTGCAAAATTATTCAGCCCCCTTAAGTTAATACTTTGTAGCGCACCCTTTGCTGCGATTACAGCTGTAAGTCGCTTGGGGTATGTCTCTATCAGTTTTGCACATCGAGAGACTGACATTTTTTCCCCATTCCTCCTTGCAAAACAGCTCGAGCTCAGTGAGGTTGGATGGAGAGCATTTGTGAACAGCAGTTTTCAGTTCTTTCCACAGATTCTCAATTGGATTCAGGTCTGGACTTTGACTTGGCCATTCTAACACCTGGATATGTTTATTTTTGAACCATTCCATTGTAGATTTTGCTTTATGTTTTGGATCATTGTCTTGTTGGAAGACAAATCTCTGTCCCAGTCTCAGGTCTTTTGCAGACTCCATCAGGTTTTCTTCCAGAATGGTCCTGTATTTGGCTCCATCCATCTTCCCATCAATTTTAACCATCTTCCCTGTCCCTGCTGAAGAAAAGCAGGCCCAAACCATGATGCTGCCACCACCATGTTTGACAGTGAGGATGGTGTGTTCAGGGTGATGAGCTGTGTTGCTTTTACGCCAAACATAACGTTTTGCATTGTTGCCAAAAAGTTCAATTTTCGTTTCATCTGACCAGAGCACCTTCTTCCACATGTTTGGTGTGTCTCCCAGGTGGCTTGTGGCAAAATTTTAAACGACACTTTTTATGGATATCTTTAAGAAATGGCTTTCTTCTTGCCACTCTTCCATAAAGGCCAGATTTGTGCAATATACGACTGATTGTTGTCCTATGGACAGAGTCTCCCACCTCAGCTGTAGATCTCTGCAGTTCATCCAGAGTGATCATGGGCCTCTTGGCTGCATCTCTGATCAGTCTTCTCCTTGTATGAGCTGAAAGTTTAGAGGGACGGCCAGGTCTTGGTAGATTTGCAGTGGTCTGATACTCCTTCCATTTCAATATTATTGCTTGCACAGTGCTCCTTGGGATGTTTAAAGCTTGGGAAATCTTTTTGTATCCAAATCCGGCTTTACACTTCTTCACAACAGTATCTCGGACCTGCCTGGTGTGTTCCTTGTTCTTCATGATGCTCTCTGCGCTTTTAACGGACCTCTGAGACTATCACAGTGCAGGTGTATTTATACAGAGACTTGATTACACACAGGTGGATTGTATTTATCATCATTAGTCATTTAGGTCAACATTGGATCATTCAGAGATCCTCACTGAACTTCTGGAGAGAGTTTGCTGCACTGAAAGTAAAGGGGCTGAATAATTTTGCACGCCCAATTTTTCTGTTTTTGATTTGTTAAAAAAGTTTGAAATATCCAATAAATGGCGTTCCACTTCATGATTGTGTCCCACTTGTTGTTGATTCTTCACAAAAAAAATACAGTTTTATATCTTTATGTTTGAAGCCTGAAATGTGGCAAAAGGTCGCAAAGTTCAAGGGGGCCGAATACTTTCGCAAGGCACTGTAGTTACCTTCCCAGTTGCTGTTACTCTCTCCATCATGGTGGGTTAACCAGTCAGTTAGTTAGTTACCTTGCCAGTTGCTGTTACTCTCTCCTTCATGGTGGGTTAACTAGTCAGTTAGTTAGTTACCTTCCCAGTTGCTGTTACTCTTCTCCATCATGGTGGGTTAACTAGTCAGTTAGTTACCTTCCCAGTTGCTGTTACTCTCTCCATCATGGTGGGTTAACCAGTCAGTTAGTTAGTTACCTTGCCAGTTGCTGTTACTCTCTCCATCATAGTGGGTTAACTAGTCAGTTAGTTAGTTAGTTAGTTACCTTCCCAGTTGCTGTTACTCTCTCCATCATGGTGGGTTAACTAGTCAGTTAGTTAGTTAGTTACCTTCCCAGTTGCTGTTACTCTCTCCATCATGGTGGGTTAACCAGTCAGTTAGTTAGTTACCTTCCCAGTTGTTGTTACTCTCTCCATCATGGTGGGTTAACCAGTCAGTTAGTTAGTTACCTTCCCAGTTGCTGTTACTCTCTCCATCATGGTGGGTTAACCAGTCAGTTAGTTAGTTACCTTCCCAGTTGCTGTTACTCTCTCCATCATGGTGGGTTAACCAGTCAGTTAGTTAGTTACCTTCCCAGTTGCTGTTACTCTCTCCATCATGGTGGGTTAACTAGTCAGTTAGTTACCTTCCCAGTTGCTGTTACTCTCTCCATCATGGTGGGTTAACCAGTCAGTTAGTTAGTTACCTTCCCAGTTACTGTTACTCTCTCCATCATGGTGGGTTAACCAGTCAGTTAGTTAGTTACCTTCCCAGTTGCTGTTACTCTCTCCATCATAGTGGGTTAACCAGTTAGTTAGTTACCTTCCCAGCTGTTGTTACTCTCTCCATCATGGTGGGTTAACCAGTCAGTTAGTTAGTTACCTTCCCCGTTGCTGTTACTCTCTCCATCATGGTGGGTTAACTAGTCAGTTAGTTAGTTACCTTCCCAGTTGCTGTTACTCTCTCCATCATGGTGGGTTAACCAGTCAGTTAGTTAGTTACCTTCCCAGTTGCTGTTACTCTCTCCATCATGGTGGGTTAACCAGTCAGTTAGTTAGTTACCTTCCCAGTTGCTGTTACTCTCTCCATCATAGTGGGTTAACTAGTCAGTTAGTTAGTTACCTTCCCAGTTGCTGTTACTCTCTCCATCATGGTGGGTTAACCAGTCAGTTAGTTAGTTACCTTCCCAGTTGCTGTTACTCTCTCCATCATGGTGGGTTAACCAGTCAGTTAGTTAGTTACCTTCCCAGTTGCTGTTACTCTCTCCATCATGGTGGGTTAACCAGTCAGTTAGTTAGTTACCTTCCCAGTTGCTGTTACTCTCTCCATCATAGTGGGTTAACTAGTCAGTTAGTTAGTTACCTTCCCAGTTGCTGTTACTCTCTCCATCATGGTGGGTTAACCAGTCAGTTAGTTAGTTACCTTCCCAGTTGCTGTTACTGTATATGTTACGCAGACTACCGACGCGGTTAAGTTTCCACGCTTGACGTTTGGCTGCGTCCCGACGGGCGGCAGGAGGAGAGATGGAGAGAAGAGGACAGCGGAGAAGATTGAAGACAACACAAATATAAAGACTAAAAAAGGAGAAAGGTGTAATCAACCAGCAGCACTAGAGAGGGAGGAGTCAAGTGTAATCAACCAGCAGCACTAGAGGGGGAGGAGTCAGGTGTAATCAACCAGCAGGACTAGAGGGGGAGGAGTCAGGTGTAATCAACCAGCAGCACTAGAGAGGGAGGAGTCAGGTGTAATCAACCAGCAGCACTAGAGAGGGAGGAGTCAGGTGTAATCAACCAGCAGCACTAGAGGGGGAGGAGTCAGGTGTAATCAACCAGCAGGACTAGAGAGGGAGGAGTCAGGTGTAATCAACCAGCAGCACTAGAGAGCGAGGAGTCAGGTGTAATCAACCAGCAGCACTAGAGAGGGAGGAGTCAAGTGTAATCAACCAGCAGCACTAGAGAGGGAGGAGTCAAGTGTAATCAACCAGCAGCACTAGAGAGGGAGGAGTCAGGTGTAATCAACCAGCAGCACTAGAGAGGGAGGAGTCAGGTGTAATCAACCAGCAGCACTAGAGAGGGAGGAGTCAAGTGTAATCAACCAGCAGCACTAGAGAGGGAGGAGTCAGGTGTAATCAACCAGCAGCACTAGAGAGGGAGGAGTCAGGTGTAATCAACCAGCAGCACTAGAGGGGGAGGAGTCAGGTGTAATCAACCAGCAGCCTTAGAGGGGGAGGAGTCAAGTGTAATCAACCAGCAGCCTTAGAGGGGGAGGAGTCAAGTGTAATCAACCAGCAGCACTAGAGGGGGAGGAGTCAGGTGTAATCAACCAGCAGCACTAGAGGGGGAGGAGTCAGGTGTAATCAACCAGCAGCACTAGAGGGGGGAGGAGTCAGGTGTAATCAACCAGCAGCACTAGAGGGGGAGGAGACAGGTGTAATCAACCAGCAGCACTAGAGGGGGAGGAGTCAGGTGTAATCAACCAGCAGCATTAGAGGGGGAGGAGTCATGGGCTGGGCATGGACTTGTGTGGGAGGGGCTAAGGTGAGATGCAGTGACAAATCACAAGTCAGCAGTAGAAGCAACACAGGAACAGTTGAAGCTGAACAGTACTGCCTTAACATCCTTCACAGAGACTTCTAATTTACCATGACAACCTGGCAGTGGTATGAGCACAGAATGGAAACTCAAAAAACATATAGAACAAGTCGAATAGAACTGGTTTAAAAACTAGACGTTAAACAAATCCAAGCTAAGAAAAGGTTATCAGAGGGGGGCAGAGGGGTAAAATGTTTCCCTCTCCCACTGAATGTGTTCAGGTCCTAGACTATGTGACTTCTGCTTTCACCTTCTATAATGAGGTACATACTACACTCTAAATACACACTTATTCCCCCTCGCATCTCGCCCCTGAACCCTCACAGCCCCCGCCGACGCTACTGTTATTTCCCAACATCCCCCGAGGCCCAGAAGAACATTTGCTACACAACGATATCAGAAGAGAAAGTACATTTATTCACCAGTCCCCCGCTACAGCATAGGACAAGGGAACATTCTGGTAATGGGGGTGCGAGGTTTAAATGTTAGACTGCTTGTACGAGCCTCGGTCTTATTGTCCTTCAAGGCGCTATTCTCCCACACACAGGAATCTGGGGCAATCACAAAGAAATACCCCAATATATGTTCAAGTCATTTACATCTGCACCCACACACTGCAGTGTGTGTGTGTGTGTGTGTGTGTGTGTGTGTGTGTGTGTGTGTGTGTGTGTGTGTGTGTGTGTGTGTGTGTGGTGTCTAAAATATTTGGGTCCTTTGTACTTCGGTCCTTTGTACATCCAACGAATAATGGTCTTGTGCATGGGAAAGACCACCTGGCACCTTTAACAAGTTGACCTTTAGTGTCACACCTGCTGTACCTCTATGGCTACAAAGTGACCTTAATTATCTTCCATTTTAGGGAAATGGCCAAAGCGGTTCGGCAGACCCACCTCCCCTCTAAGGGCTAAATGATAGATGCATCAAGATGCTTCAGTCATAACACAAACCACACCCACTTCTGCTCTCTCTAACAACCTGTGTGGAATGAATCCCCCAATCACCCAGTCCGCTATCTAACCACCTGATCCTTTGATCCCATACCAGATCATAGAGTGTTCTGTCCTGACTGACTAACATCTCCTCTCCAGGAATGCCTCTTTCTCCCTCCAGGAGGGAGGGATCTGCAGCTGGTCTGCCGTTCTGTGTGGGGCCTCATCTCCACCTCCCATCTCAAAGGGGCCAAAGGGGCGCTTTCATGTCCCCAGTCTCGAATCTGAGGGACAACTTTGGTATCTCCAGCGGGCTCGCGGTCAGATCCCCTTTCAAAGGTCCCGCGCAGCGAGGAGCCGGACCCCGTGCTGTAGTGTATGTAACCAGGGGGTGCTAGGCAACTAACGAGGTGCTCTTACAGAGACAGTTAATTGTGGGCTGTGATCAACGGAGCACACAGAGGAGGAGTGATACACCTGATGCAGGTGGCTGTGAAAGAGAGGAAAGGGGGAGGAGAGGGATGGAGGGGTAGCGATTCGGGGGTCTCCACGTGTCAAGCATGTGGGAGAGGGGGGGTCTGGCTTAGTGGCAGGAAGAAAGGAAGAAGATGAGTGGCGTCTTTGTTTTAGGGAGAGAGGGAAAAGAGGGGGAGGAAGAGAGGGAGGAAGAGAGGAAGAGTAGCTTTTCATTAGAAATAAAAGGATCCCCTGTTTTAGTCATGTAGGAATCCTGCTGTTTCCTCACAACCTTAAAGGGATACTTCAGGATGTTGGCAATGAAGCCCTTTATCTACTTCCCCAGATTCCGATGAAATCGTGAATACCATTTGTTAGGTGCCTATGTGCAGTTTGAAGGACGTTGTTAACTAGCATTAGCGCAATGACTGGAAGTCTATGGTAACTGCTAGCATGCTAGTAGATACCATAGACTTCCAGGCATTGCGCTAACTGAACTATCCCTTTCAGTATCCCATCCTGAAGTATCCCTTTCAGTTCACACACAGACGTGTGCACACACACACACACACACACACACACACGGAAAGCATGGTGAGTATAATGTAATATCAGACAATTAACACACATTTTTAATGTATATTTACTAACATCTGAAGGAGAAAGAAAACAAGAGAAATAGAAAACAGAGAGAGTGACATGGAGATGGAGACCAGATAGATGAAAGAGAGAGAGAGGAAAGAGAGACATGGAGAGAAGGAGACAAGAGAGGAAAGAGAACAGATAGATGAGAGAGAGAGAGAGAGGAAAAAGAGATAGAGAGGAGGAGACAAGAGAGGAAGGAGACAAGGAGAGACAAGAGAGATGAGAGATAGACATGGAAAGAGGAGAGCGACATGGAAAGAGGAGAGAGAAGAGAGATGAGAGACATGGAGGAGAGAGACACCAAGGAGACATGGAGAGAGGAGAGAGAAACATGGAGGAGAGAGACACCAAGGAGAGAGACATGGAGAGAGGAGAGAGCGACATGGAGGAGAGAGACACCAAGGAGACATGGAGAGAGGAGAGAGAGACATGGATAGAGGAGAGAGAAACATGGAGGAGAGAGAGATGAGAGGGAGGAGAGAGACACCAAGGAGAGAGACATGGAGAGAAGAGAGAGCGACATGGAGGAGAGAGACATGAGAGGGAGGAGAGAGACATGGAGAGAGGAGAGAAAGACACAGAGAGAGAGAGACATGAATGAGAGTGGAGAGAGAGACATGGAGAGAGGAGAGAAAGACACAGAGAGAGACATGGAGAGAGAGAAATGAAGGAGATAGGAAAGAGAGAGACATGGAGAGATAGAGTGACGTATAACCTCACGGTGGCCCTACCTGGGCTAAAGGAGAAGGAGCGGCGAGGGTGGGTACGGACCAGAGTGGAGCAGAGGGCGGCCCGCCCCGGTCCCTCGCCTCATGAATAACGGGTGTGTGTGACAGGCTGATACTTCATCTGGGTCGTGGTGTGACAGGCGTAGAGAGGCCCCACGCTGTCGCGTGGTGCTTAATGGCTAAATTGGGAGACTGTTACTAATCGCTTATTGAATAATGAAAGTGCCACAGCTGATAAAAGATTTCAATACGGTGGATTATTTATAATATTTCACTTAAGTGCCCCGCTGACGAATGGGGCGAAGGGGCTGCACAGAGGCCGGCTGGCTGGGGGAGCGTCTCACAATGCTCGGCCTTCAGAGGCCGGCTGGCTGGGGGAGCGTCTCACAACGCTCGGCCTTCAGAGGCCGGCTGGCTGGGGGAGCGTCTCACAACGCTCGGCCTTCAGAGGCCGGCTGGCTGGGGGAGCGTCTCACAATGCTCGGCCTTCAGAGGCCGGCTGGCTGGGGGAGCGTCTCACAATGCTCGGCCTTCAGAGGCCGGCTGGCTGGGGGAGCGTCTCACAACGCTCGGCCTTCAGAGGCCGGCTGGCTGGGGGAGCGTCTCACAATGCTCGGCCTTCAGAGGCCGGCTGGCTGGGGGAGCGTCTCACAATGCTCGGCCTTCGGGAAAAGCGTGCTGGGTTGGGGGTGTGAAGGAATAAAGTGTGTAACACAAGGAATTCATCCACAATGAGTAACGATTACTTGGCTATATACACGGGGTACCAGTAGGGAGTCGATGATAACTTGGCTCTATACACGGGGTACCAGTACCGAGCCAATGATAACTTGGTTATATACACGGGGTACCAGTAGGGAGTCGATGATAACTTGGTTATATACACGGGGTACCAGTACTGAGTCAATGATAACTTGGTTATATACACGGGGTACCAGTACTGAGTCAATGATAACTTGGTTATATACACAGGGTACCAGTACTGAGTCGATGATAACTTGGTTATATACACGGGGTACCAGTACTGAGTCAATGATAACGTGGTTATATACACGGGGTACCAGTAGGGAGTCGATGATAACTTGGCTCTATACACGGGGTACCAGTACCGAGCCAATGATAACTTGGTTATATACACGGGGTACCAGTAGGGAGTCAATGATAACTTGGTTATATACACGGGGTACCAGTACCGAGCCAATGATAACTTGGTTATATTCACGGGGTGCCAGTAGGGAGTCAATGTGCAGGAGTACGAGGTAATTGAGGTAGATATGTACATATCGGTAGAGAAAGTGACTAGACAACAGGATGATAATGAACTGTAACAGCAGCGTATGCGATGAGTCAAAAGAGTTTGTGTAAAAATGGTCAAAGCAGATAGTCAAATAGTTAACCAATAGCTACCCAGACTAAATATTTAGCAGTCTTATGGCTTGGGGATAGAAGCTGTTCAGGGTCCTGTTGGATCCAGACTTGGTGCATCGGTAATGCTTGCCAGATGCCAAGCAGTTGCCATATCAAGAGGTGATGCAGCCAGTCAAGATGCTCTCAGTGGAGCAGCTGTAGAACCTTTTGAGGATCTGAGGACCCATGCAGAATCTTTTCAGCCTCCTGAGGGGGAAGAGGTGTTGTTGTGCTCTCTTCATGGACCATGATCATTCCTTAGTGATGTGGACACAAGGAACTTCAAGCTCGTCAAGCCCGCCAGGAAATCCAGGATCAAGTTGCAGAGGGAGGTGTTTGGGTCCTTAGCATAGTGATGAGCTTGGAGTGGACTATGGTGTTGAACGCTGAGCTGAAGTCAATGAACAGCATTCTCACGTAGTTGTTCCTTTTGTCCAGGTGGGAAAGGACAGTATTTACTCTTGGTAAATAGTATGGTCTACAGCTTATCATGGGGTATTTTAACTCAGGCGAGCAAAACCTCGAGACTTCCTTAATATTAGAGATCGCGCACCAGCTGTTGATAAGAGACACCACCTCCCCTGAGCTTCCCCGATGCCACTGCTCTGTTCTGCCACTGTATAGAAAAACAACCTTGATTTATATTTACCATGTCCTTGTTCAGCCACGACTCAGAGAAACACAGGATATTACAGTTCTTCAGATCACGTTGACAGGATAGTCTCGAACAGCGCTCATCCAGTTTATTCTCCAGTGATTGCATGTTCACCAATAGCCCGTGGGTAGAGGTGGTTTATCCACTCTCCGATATAGTCTCGTCATGTATCCTGCACGCCGGCCTCTATAACGCCATCTCTGACTCCTCCTTTGTGTCGGGCTTTGGGCCTGGCCCGGGATGATCAATACAAGTTTCACCTTGTCCAAATCAAGGTTAGCGATAGCAGTTCTGATGTCCAGCTCTTTTACAGTCATAGGAAACGATGGTGGAAATATTATATACAAAAAAATACATTCTATGGTCAGCAGCCAATAAAACGGCTGCTACTACTGCCAGTCCCATTCTAAATATGAAGGAGATTGGACAAATATTAAATCAGTTTCAAGAGCGAAGATATGAACCAGTCGCTGGACACTTTTGGTAGTTTCATAAAGCACGCTGGGTGCTACAATGATTTCAAACGGTGTCAGATCACTCACCTCAGATAAACACAAATGATTTCAAAGGGTGTCAGATCACTCACCTCAGATAAACACAAATGAGCAGCACACACAGTCATGTCAATTAATACATTTCCTCCATTGAAAATAGGCTGTTTGCGAGCTAGGTGAAATATATTACACATTCAGCCCCCTACATTATAATGTCCCATTCCCAGTAATGTCTATCTGCTCCAGTATTCCTCCCAGTCCCAGCCAGCCAGGCAAGCAGGCAGGAGAGGAGATGGAGTGACCCCAGACAGAGACAGAAGACAGGCACTTGTCTTGTCAGCCACGTGATTCCCTCTGATGGAAGTGCTACACATTACATCACACATCTGCTATCAACTCTGCATCTGTTCCACTCCCATTCACAATGGTGGGTGACGTTTTGTGTATGTGTGTGTGTGTGTGTGTGTGTGTGTGTGCATGAGTGAGGATGCATCAGTGTGTTTGATACCCCAAGACGGTGTATTTGAGCCTATAAACCTGTGTATCCACAAGTAAACGTGTGTTTATGAGCAAGCCATTCATTGTGACAGAGTAGTATGTCATGTTTACTATTAGCAGTGCTGAAAACACACATCTGACTGACAGACAGACAGAAAGAGAGGAGGAATGGAGGGATGAGAGAAAAGAATGGAGAACCCCCTTCCACAAGCAGAGTGATGTCAGGGGGCTCGTGGGAAGACATGGCTGCGTTTCCCATACCTGTTCCTACGGCAGCATACGGTGCCTTATCATATTCAAATACGTTATTTCATTCATTTAATGTACCATTTATTTATCTGGTTTAAGATCATTGGAATAAAATCTCTTTAAAAGAGTTACCTGGTCCAAGACAGCTAAAGGGTCAGATATTAAGTCATCGTTGACAAACATTAGTTATCTAAAATCACCAGGTTCATCATAGTTTTGTACTTCCTAGGTTTGTTGCTCCATTCTTTTCCAGACACATTCATTCAATAGCCGAGCTTAGCACCTAGGACCCAGCTAGTGTATAGACTAGGTGTCTGTTAGCTAGGGGGAGCGTTTTAGCGGGCGGACCAGGGCTGGAAAACGGACAGGGGAGGGGAGATGGCGTTACCTTCCCCAGTACCAGAGAGGCCGTCGGCTTTGAAGTTGCTGGTGCTCTTCTTCCGGCGGTGCTTCTTGCGGTTGGCGTGCGGCGAGGGGGGCGGGTCCATCTTAGGGCTGGTGGTGTTGGAGATGGAGGGGCTGGAGCACACAGACTCTCCCAGACCCGTGTCTACAGGGAAAGAGACAGACCGTTAGATAATACCGCTCCTCAACAACAACAAGACGAAAGCAATGAAGGACCAGAAATACTTTTGAAAATATGTTGAGAACGCAAGAGTAAACAGCAGCTAGGGCTGTGAAGGTAAGGTAATGTAATAACTGACGGTTATGGATTTTTTAAATTTAATTTTATTTTTTTACCTTTATTTAACCAGGCAAGTCAGTTAAGAACAAATTCTTATTTTCAATGACGGCCTAGGAACAGTGGGTTAACTGCCTGTTCAAGGGCAGAACGACAGCCTTGTCTCAGGGGGTTTGAACTTGCAACCTTTCGGTTACTAGTCCAACGCTCTAACCACTAGGCTACCCTGCCGCCCCGATGAAGACTGTAATGAAAATAAAATAACCCTCAAAAGCATTTAAAACATGCCTACATTCATTTTAGGATAAAAATATATATTTAACTTTATTTTCATGTAGATAAACTTTACTAATGATTATAAGCAGTTGTTTTGCTAACTTGGTCTATTAAACTTTCTACATCTCTTCCTCTTTCCAACTGTCCTTTGATGCTGGAGCAGCTCATCTGCTAGATGCGGGGGTGTTCAGCTCTATAGACTATGGCACTTTGATGCTGGAGCGGCTCATCTGCTAGATGCGGGGGTGTTCAGCTCTATAGACTATGGCACTTTGATGCTGGAGCAGCTCATCTGCTAGATGCGGGGGTGTTCAGCTCTAGACTATGGCACTTTGATGCTGGAGCAGCTCATCTGCTAGATGCGGGGGTGTTCAGCTCTATAGACTATGGCACTTTGATGCTGGAGCAGCTCATCTGCTAGATGCGGGGGTGTTCAGCTCTATAGACTATGGCACTGATGCTGGAGCAGCTCATCTGCTAGATGCGGGGGTGTTCAGCTCTATAGACTATGGCACTGATGCTGGAGCAGCTCATCTGCTAGATGCGGGGGTGTTCAGCTCTATAGACTATGGCACTTTGATGCTGGAGCAGCTCATCTGCTAGATGCGGGGGTGTTCAGCTCTATAGACTATGGCACTGATGCTGGAGCAGCTCATCTGCTAGATGCGGGGGTGTTCAGCTCTATAGACTATGGCACTTTGATGCTGGAGCAGCTCATCTGCTAGATGCGGGGGTGTTCAGCTCTATAGACTATGGCACTATGATGTGTTGACTTTCTTTTATTCAATGCACATTTCCATTGCTTGCTAGTAAATAAATAAATAGGTATTTTACATTTTGGGGGAAGTGTCTGACTATTCATTCATTATTCAACAGCAGTGGACAATGTTGTTCTGGCTCTGAGGCCTATAACGCGCTAATGTTGTCAAACGGACAACTGGCCAATCCTCTCCAACCTGGCATGGTACAGTATCATTTGATACAGAATCTTTTCTTAATTTCTAGACTAATCAACGCTGATCAGGGCCGGTCCTGGTCCATAACCCGCCCTAGGCGAGACCAAAACAAAATGCCCTCCTATCCCTGCTAAGTAGAATAGTAGCCTGGGCTACACAGAGACGGCCCGCAATGCTCTTTTATGAATGCACGTGTAGCCTACTGTTTGTAAAACAGGCAATTGACCATTTATCCCTCTCATTTAGTTACATTAATTTCTGTTAATGGATGTATTAATTATAGTAATTTACCGTTCTCATTCTCGGAGTGGAAACGTTGTTAGCAGAGCCCACAACCTGCTACACTTGTGAGAAACAAGTTGTGGTTTATTTCATACCATCATTTACAAGCTCCATGTGAGCAATGAGCATGTGTCTGGTTTCTCTGTCCTGTTAATGTAGACAGACTGCACACCCCTGAGCGTTCATAGAAAAACCTGGCCTGCTTCTCACAAACGTTCAATGAAGGAAAGGGCCCATTCGGGGATGTCTGATTTCTGATAGTCTTAACTCACCAACACTAATAAAGCTGAGCTTCTTGGCCTCCCGAGTGGCACAGCTGTCTAAGGCACTGCATCGCAGTGATAGAGGCATCACTACAGAGCCGGGTTCGAGCCCAGACTGTGTCGCAGCAGGCTGTGACCGGGAGACCCATGAGGCAGCACACAATTGGCCAAGCGTCGTCCGGGTTAGGGGAGGGTTTGGTCGACTGGGATGTCCTTGTCCCATCGCGCTCTAGAGACTCCTTGTGGCGGGCCGGGCGCATGCACGCTGACTTCGGTCGCCGGCTGTACGGTGTTTCCTCCGACACATTGGTGCGGCTGACTTCCGGGTTAAGCGATCAGTGTGTCAAGATGCAGTGCGGCTTGGCAGGGTTGTGTTTCGGAGGACGCATGGTTCTCAACCTTCGGCACTCCCGAGTCCGTAGAGGAGTTGCAACAATGGGACAAGACTGTAACTACCAATTGGATATCAGGAAATTGGAGAGAAAAAGGAGTGAGCTTCCTCACCTCACACTGCAAGTCAACGAAGTCCGCAGTTGTTTATTTTTACATCCAATTATTAGAATAGTTCCTCACAGTATTTGAAAAATCTTTCCTTGATAATCAGCATTAGTGAAAATTAGACTATGGACATGTTGTATGTATTTGTTTCTATAGTAATGATTGTCAATTTCATACTATAATCACAGATGTCCCTTCATACTTTCCTTGTCAATTCATTATCTTCTAGTCTACTTTTAGAAAGCCTAAGGTAGGCCAAGGTTTTTTAAATATGTTTTAAGGAAAGGAGAAATATTTTCTTGGTCTGACATACGCTGGTGCCTTTGACTGACCGGTGTGAGTTCACTGATTCTCTCTACAGGCCTATGTGTACCTTTCCTAAAGTAGCCGGTCTGGTCTCCATCTCTTTAATAAGAATCAAACGCTCCTGTCATGATTTCATCTTGTAAAAGGCTTATTTTCAGTAGCTTATATTCCACTACCATCCAATGACCGCTGCAGCAGGGTTTGTGACGTTATGCAAATACTTCGGGAAAAGTGGGAGAAAACTCCTCGGACTTCTTTTGAATGGTTTCGTGCGACAAAATTGAAAGTGTATAAAACAAGGTATATATGCAGAAAGCCGCTGACAGGGTAGGCATCTTTGTTTAGACTCCTTTAATATCGTGCAAATACGAAAATGAGACAGATTTACTACAACCTGCCATTTCTGAATTTTATTCATATTTATAATGATCAAATCAAGGTTTATTTGTCACGTGCGCCGAATACAACCATTATAGCGCTATAAAATACTCCCTTCAATACAAAAGCAATTAAAGTACTTATTCCATGTTCCTTCGTTACCTCTGTGCTGTCGACACATCAGTTCTTTTGTACCACATGAACGTGTTTCCTGAATAAAAAGCAGAGAAATTCCACGAAGCCCAGGTCAGGAAATGAACCCGGCTTCCTAAAATGTACTAAAAGAAAGCTTACAGTGAAAGACCTTACAGTGAAATGCTGACGTACAGGCTCTAACCAATAGTGCCAAAAAAAGGTATGTGTGTGTGTGTGTGTGTAGGTAAGTAAAGAAATAAAACAACAGTAAAAAGACATTTAAAAATAAGAGTATAAGAGTAAGGATATATACAGACACCGGTTAGTCAGGCTTATTGAGGTAGGATGTACATGAATGTATAGTTAAAGTGACTATGCAGATAAGATAAACAGAGAGTAGCAGCAGTGTAAAAGAGGGGTTGGGGGCACACAGTGTAAATAGTCTGGGTAACCATTTGGTTACCTGTTCAGGAGTCTTAAGGCTTGGGGGTGGATGTGTCCAGCTAGGGAAGCAGTAATAAAGGAGCTGAGTGTGGATGTGTCCAGCTAGGGAAGCAGTAATACAGGGTCTGAGTGTGGATGTGTCCAGCTAGGGAAGCAGTAATACAGGAGCTGAGTGTGGATGTGTCCAGCTAGGGAAGCAGTAATACAGCAGCTGAGTGTGGATGTGTCCAGCTAGGGAAGCAGTAATACAGGGTCTGAGTGTGGACGTGTCCAGCTAGGGAAGCAGTAATACAGGGTCTGAGTGTGGATGTGTCCAGCTAGGGAAGCAGTAATACAGGGTCTGAGTGTGGACGTGTCCAGCTAGGGAAGCAGTAATACAGGAGCTGAGTGTAGATGTGTCCAGCTAGGGAAGCAGTAATACAGGGTCTGAGTGTGGATGTGTCCAGCTAGGGAAGCAGTAATACAGGAGCTGAGTGTGGATGTGTCCAGCTAGGGAAGCAGTAATACAGGAGCTGAGTGTGAATGTGTCCAGCTAGGGAAGCAGTAATACAGGGTCTGAGTGTGGATGTGTCCAGCTAGCGAAGCAGTAATACAGGGTCTGAGTGTGGATGTGTCCAGCTAGGGAAGCAGTAATACAGGAGCTGAGTGTGGATGTGTCCAGCTAGGGAAGCAGTAATACAGGGTCTGAGTGTGGATGTGTCCAGCTAGGGAAGCAGTAATACAGGAGCTGAGTGTGGATGTGTCCAGCTAGGGAAGCAGTAATACAGGAGCTGAGTGTGGATGTGTCCAGCTAGGGAAGCAGTAATACAGGGTCTGAGTGTGGATGTGTCCAGCTAGGGAAGCAGTAATACAGGGTCTGAGTGTGGATGTGTCCAGCTAGGGAAGCAGTAATACAGGAGCTGAGTGTGGATGTGTCCAGCTAGGGAAGCAGTAATACAGGAGCTGAGTGTGGATGTGTCCAGCTATGGAAGCAGTAATACAGGGTCTGAGTGTGGATGTGTCCAGCTAGGGAAGCAGTAATACAGGGTCTGAGTGTGAATGTGTCCAGCTAGGGAAGCAGTAATACAGGGTCTGAGTGTGGACGTGTCCAGCTAGGGAAGCAGTAATACAGGGTCTGAGTGTGGATGTGTCCAGCTAGGGAAGCAGTAATACAGGGTCTGAGTGTGGACGTGTCCAGCTAGGGAAGCAGTAATACAGGAGCTGAGTGTGCATGTGTCCAGCTAGGGAAGCAGTAATACAGGAGCTGAGTGTGGATGTGTCCAGCTAGGGAAGCAGTAATACAGGAGCTGAGTGTGGATGTGTCCAGCTAGGGAAGCAGTAATACAGGAGCTGAGTGTGGATGTGTCCAGCTAGGGAAGCAGTAATACAGGGTCTGAGTGTGGATGTGTCCAGCTAGGGAAGCAGTAATACAGGGTCTGAGTGTGGATGTGTCCAGCTAGGGAAGCAGTAATACAGGAGCTGAGTGTGGATGTGTCCAGCTAGGGAAGCAGTAATACAGGGTCTGAGTGTGAATGTGTCCAGCTAGGGAAGCAGTAATACAGGGTCTGAGTGTGGATGTGTCCAGCTAGGGAAGCAGTAATACAGGAGCTGAGTGTGGATGTGTCCAGCTAGGGAAGCAGTAATACAGGGTCTGAGTGTGGATGTGTCCAGCTAGGGAAGCAGTAATACAGGAGCTGAGTGTGGATGTGTCCAGCTAGGGAAGCAGTAATACAGGAGCTGAGTGTGGATGTGTCCAGCTAGGGAAGCAGTAATACAGGGTCTGAGTGTGGATGTGTCCAGCTAGGGAAGCAGTAATACAGGAGCTGAGTGTGGATGTGTCCAGCTAGGGAAGCAGTAATACAGGAGCTGAGTGTGGATGTGTCCAGCTAGGGAAGCAGTAATACAGGGTCTGAGTGTGGATGTGTCCAGCTAGGGAAGCAGTAATACAGGGTCTGAGTGTGGACGTGTCCAGCTAGGGAAGCAGTAATACAGGGTCTGAGTGTGGATGTGTCCAGCTAGGGAAGCAGTAATACAGGGTCTGAGTGTGGATGTGTCCAGCTCTATGGAGCCATTCATAGCAGCCAGTGGATGAAGCTGCCATTCATTTGGCTGTTCTCCTCCGCCTCCCCTGGCTGGCCCAGGATATCAGGCAAGGAGGCCACGAGACGCTTCACTTTTCATGCGCTGAGCTGACAGCTGTGACTTGCGGCGGAATAAAATAACATTCAGTTCCCATCAATATCAGCGTGGGCGGCGGGACTGATGTGGACAGTGGGGTTGGGGGGGCTGCTGGCACGGAGCGAGCTCCTATCACACTGATGTAGCGCCTGCTGCCCAGAACAGAACAGACAGCCTCAAGGACAGACATAACTTATTGGACTATCGTTTAGTCTCAGCTCAAGTGGAAAACGTGACAACTTATCTCTGCTGACAAGATGCCATCCTGGAGCGCACAATTAACTGCCCGGGATTAACAGCCCTCACATCTGTAGCCCCTCCTCCCTCTCCTCACCCGCATCTCCCCCCGACCCAGCCTCCCCCTCCTCTCTCTACATCACTACCTTCACATATCACACTATCCCCTCCCTCCCTCGTAGCATCCCCCTCCTCTCTCTACATCACTACCTTCACATATCACACTATCCCCTCCCTCGCTCGCAGCATCCCCCTCCTCTCTCTACATCACTACCTTCACATATCACACTATCCCCTCCCTCGCTCGCAGCATCCCCCTCCTCTCTCTACATCACTACCTTCACATATCCCCCTCCTCTCTCTACATCACTACCTTCACATATCACACTATCCCCTCCCTCCCTCGCTGCCTCCCCATGTCTCTCTACATCACTACCTTCACATATCACACTATCCCCTCCCTCCCTCACAGCCTCCCCCTCCTCTCTCTACATCACTACCTTCACATATCACACTATCCCCTCCCTCCCTCGCAGCCTCCCCCTCCTCTCTCTACATCACTACCTTCACATATCACACTATCCCCTCCCTCCCTCGCAGCCTCCCCCTCCTCTCTCTACATCACTACCTTCACATATCACACTGTCCCCTCCCTCCCTCGCAGCCTCCCCCATGTCTCTCTACAATCATCCCTCCACTGGCGCCCTCAGTATCTGTTGTTAACTTCTTCGATATAGGGGGCGCTCTTTTAATTTTTGGATAAAAAAACGTTCCTGTCAGCTTTGGAAAGAAAACACTCTGACGTTTCCAAAACTGCAAAGATATTGTCTGTGAGTGCCACAGAACTAATGCTACAGGCGAAACCAAGATGAAATTTCATACAGGAAGTGCCCCAGATTTTGAATGCGCTGTGTTCCAATGTCTCCTTATATGGCTGTGAATGCGCCAGGAATGAGCCTACACTTTCTGACGTTTCCCCAAGGTGTCTGCAGCATTGTGACGTATTTGTAGGCATATCATTGGAAGATTGACCATAAGAGACTACATTTACCAGGTGCCCGCTTGGTGTCCTCCGTCAAAATTATTGCGTAATCTCCAGCTGCGTGCATTTTTCCATTTGGTTCAGAGGAGAAACCAAACTGCCACGAATGATTTATCATCGAATAGATATGTGAAAAACACCTTGAGGATTGATTCTAAACGTTTGCCATGTTTCTGTCGATATTATGGAGTTAATTTGGAAAAAAGTTTGGCGTTGTAATGACTGAATTTTCTGGGTTTTTTCTTAGCCAAACGTGATGAACAAAACGGAGCGATTTCTCCTACACAAATAATATTTTTGGAAAAACGGAACATTTGCTATCTAACTGAGAGTCTCCTCATTGAAAACATCCGAAGTTCTTCAAAGGTAAATTATTTTATTTGAATGCTTTTCTTGTTTTTGTGAAAATGTTGCCTGCTGAATGCTAGGCTTAATGCTATGCTAGCTATCAATACTCTTACACAAATGCTTGTGTAGCTATGGTTGAAATGCATTTTTAAAAAAATCTGAGATGACAGTGTTGTTAACAAAAGGCTAAGCTTGTGAGCCAATATATTTATTTCATTTCATTTGCGATTTTCATGAATAGTTAACGTTGCGTTATGCTAATGAGCTTGAGGCTATGATTACGCTCCCGGATACGGGATTGCTCGACGCTAGAGGTTAACAGTCTTCCTCGTTCTCGCCTCTCTCTCGCTCTTCTTCTTCAACCTCTGGTATAAAGAGAGGTTCATTGAGACACTGTTGTGCTCTTTGATAGGGCGATAACATGGTTGCTCACAATGTAAAGAGCTTTGTGATTTCTGCCTGTAAATTAAAAGCGCTCAACAAATGAAATGTGTTATTACCATTAACAGTAAATGCATAATAATATCCCAGCCTTGTGTGTGAAGCGGTCTTCAATAGTTACCACAGCCACAAAGTCATAATTCTGGCTTAACCCCGCCCATGACTACAATTTCTCTTCTTCAAATCTGATTTGAACCCTAACCTTAAACACACTGCTAACCTTATACCTAAGCTTAAATTAAGACCAACAAGCTATTTTGATGGCTGTGGTAACTAGTGACAACAGCGTGAAGCAGACCAACTCTGAGTGAGGATAGTAAACAGGAAGTGGAGGTAAAGTGACTTCCTGTCTGTCGGCTACTTTACGGTAGAAGATCAGAGGATGGCCGTGCAGCTCCTGAGGCATGAAATTCCACAGCCTGGTCTGCCAAATCAAAGACACCTGCTGCTGCCCCCCCCCCACACACACACCCACAATGGGCTCTTTCACAGGGCCACTGCACCGCGCACACACACACACACACACACACACACAAACTACAAATAAGTTTCTTCCTGTTTCCAGTTCTGGAAAACACACAGGACCAGAGGCAAAAGGTTCAGATCACTGAAATGCTGAGATATCCTGACAGGGCTGTCATTTTAAAGCCCATCACCCAATCAAGCTAGGAAAGGCAGTAGAGACTATATTGTTAGCCACTGTAAGAGAGACATGGACAGGGAAAACCAGGGAACAGGGTTGCTCCTGCGTGTGCATTCCTGAGCTGAAGGAGGAAGATGCCTTGCCAGGGACACCCCCCCCCCCCCCCAGCCACGGAGGACTGAAAATAGGAACACTATGTTAGTCAGAGGGTTGAAGGTTGGAGCGACTGTGGGCCTCGACCAGCTCAGCCCAGCGAGCCATTAGCCCCACAGCAAGCTGCCTGAGTAGGGAGGAACGCTAGCTTGCTCCCCTTTCCCTCCCTTGTCCATCCCCCCCCCGGCTCCTACAGGCCTGGAGGTGTCTAGGGAACAACAGCCTCCTAATGAAACAGACACTCATTAGTATTACTGCTCCCATTGTTCCACCATTAAGGGGAAACGGCAGCTCAATGCAGAGAGGATAAAGGGGGCGTGTTCACAGAGTAGCAAACAGACCAGAGGCCATCGATGTCATAACCATCCTATATTTATTTAACTGGAGAAAGGACACATATCCACACACTAACAACCCTGCAGCTGTCCTCTCCCGTCCTCAGCTCCACTTACTGGCTACAGGGCTTCTAGTGTGTGGATGTCTTCATCTCTTCTCTCATTCTCCAATAGGACTCATTACTGTCTGTGGCGCACTAGGTCCCTCCACCAATAGGACTCATTACTGTCTGTGGAGCACTAGGTCCCTCCACTAATAGGACTCATTACTGTCCGTGGAGCACTAGGTCCCTCCACCAATAGGACTCATTACTGTCTGTGGAGCACTAGGTCCCTCCTCGAATAGGACTCATTACTGTCTGTGGAGCACTAGGTCCCTCCACCAATAGGACTCATTACTGTCTGTGGAGCACTAGGTTTCTCATCCAATAGGACTCATTACTGTCTGTGGCGCACTAGGTCCCTCCACCAATAGGACTCATTACTGTCTGTGGAGCACTAGGTTCCTCATCCAATAGGACTCATTACTGTCTGTGGAGCACTAGGTCTCTCCACCAATAGGACTCATTACTGTCTGTGGAGCACTAGGTCTCTCCACAAATATGACTCATTACTGTCTGTGGAGCACTAGGTCTCTCCACCAATAGGACTCATTACTGTCTGTGGAGCACTAGGTCCCTCATCCAATAGGACTCATTACTGTCTGTGGAGCACTAGGTCCCTCCTCAAATAGGACTCATTACTGTCTGTGGAGCACTAGGTCTCTCCTCCAATAGGACTCATTACTGTCTGTGGAGCACTAGGTCCCTCCACCAATAGGAGAAATGACAGGTCTAGATTGAAGGGACTTGTTTTCCTGTGAATCATCACGTCAGCAAATGAATATTATACATGAGTAGATAGGAGCAGAGAGAATATAATGTGATCTGATTAAAAACAGGCAGGTAACTTACACAAGGCCTGGTGTAAAAGGTGTGGGGTTTAGATAAAGGGTTCGTATGAAGACAGTCTCAAAGCAGCAGACTATTGTTCAGACACAACCGCCCCTCCACAGAGGAGAGTCCTTCAGAAGCCCACGGCCACAGTGGAGGGCAAATAGCCGACGGCCACTACAGAACAACTAATTACAAAGACGTGCTCCTTTTCTTCTCCCTGAGAGCTCTCATTGGGCTGGGCTCTGGGGGCAGAAGGTGATGACTCCTCAGGCCCTGGAGCCACTGGTCAACTAGTCATCCAGCTATCACAACTCATCCCAGTCACGACACAGTGGAGAGAGAGGAGGGGCACCTCGTTGAGGCTCGTTAAGGGGTTGGGTAAGGCTCGTTAAGGGGCTGGGTAAAGGTTATTTATATAAAGAGAGGCTGAGGGGCCGTGATGCTTTCAGACAAGCTCAGAACAGAGCTCTCAACGCCTCCAGGACCCCAACATCCACTAACACAGTTAAACACGGACACACAATACACACACACAGTTATACACAGACACACACACAGTTATACACAAACACACAATACACACACACAGTTATACACAAACACACAATACACACACAGTTAAACACAGACACACAATACACACACACAGTTATACACAATAGACACACAGTTATACACAGACACACAATACACACACACAGTTATACACAAACACACAATACACACACAGTTATACACAAACACACAATACACACACAGTTATACACAATAGACACACAGTTATACACAGACACACAAGACACACACACAGTTATACACAGACACACAATACACACACAGTTATACACAGACACACAATGTACACCCATTTTATTTTAGATCTGCATAAATGAATACTGTGATAGAATGGGAATTGTGAAAATACACAGATTTTAACGGGGTGTTAATTAGCTGGATTAAACAGAAGCTTTGTTAAACTGACAGATGTCAACCTCCATCATATCCCCAATCCACAGATGTCAATCACACTCATTCTAATTTAGCCGTTAAAAAGAAACGGTTTGTGTTCATTGATAAATGGCCTTACAGAAATGTCTGTACAAATAAAGTTGAGTGAAATTGAACTGACTTGCATAAGCTGCCCACAGTTGGCAAAAGGAGAGAACGAGGTGACAGAAGGGTACTAGTGTGGGCATCAGCTGTGTGTGTGTGTGTGTGTGTGTGTGTGTGTGTGTGCGCGTGCATTGAGGCCCCTGGGAGCCAATGTGATTAGAGTGTTTCACAACTTTAAACGTTATTTCAGGAGAGCAGCGCAGGGCCAACGGGCCCAACACACACGGGGGACCTGTCACTCAGACTCATCGTCACGGCGACACACCCTCGATCCGACAGCTGTCAGTCTCAGCGTGCGGCAGAGAGTGTGTGGCTGTGTGACACACACACACACACACACACCAGATCCCCCAGTGCATGTGAGGATAAATGTGTTCTTGCTAATGTGTGTCTCTGAGTGACCATTAGTTTGATAAACAGTTAAGACAGCATTAGGGGCCTGGCAGGCAGATCAATGGAAGACGAATGAAAGGCCCAGCGGAGGAGGAGAAGGGCCCCCCTGCGGAGCTCTGCTCTCAGGCTGCCTGTACTAAGGCAGGCTCCCCACCGCGGAGCTCTGCTCTGCTCTCTGCCTGTACTAAGGCAGGCTCCCCACCGCGGAGCTCCATGTCAGAGCCCATCTGGGACCCATGGACAGGAGGAAAGAAAAGACTGGGTCTGGGGGTGGCCTGATTCCTTTTCAGTCCAGTACCTGGTTCCTTAACGGTGTGTGTGTGTGTGTGTGTGTGTGTGTGTGTGTGTGTGTTTCCTCATACCTGTGCTGACTCCTGAGTTGGCGATGACGGTGGCCTCGCTCCATTGGTCGGCGGAGGAGACTGAGTAGGATCTCTGGTGCATGCCGTCCCCACGACTGTTAAAGGACACCAAGCTGATCCCACTGGCCATCTGAGAGGCTGACAAACTACTGGTGACAGAGCCTGAAGGAGAGCGAGGGAGAAACCGGGACGTCTATCAGTCAGTTGTCAAACGTATCTTTTGTTGAATGTTCCATCATTTACTGAAACCAACTCAAGGTTCCAAAGACGTTTACATTAGAAAGAAACGTGCTCAGGTTTCCTTAGTTTACAATGAGGACCGACTGGCAACACAACTAAGTGAAATGGAATGAAGAAATCCTGCTGCTACACCTTCGACTAAAGAGAACCCCCTAATAAATCAAGTTGAACCTCGACCCCAAAGCAAACAACACAATGGATTCAGCTATGTCTACTGCAATAGGCCACACCACAGGGGACATAGTAAGGGCCCTCCCTCACTGTGGCCCCTGGCTCAATACATGTATCTGGATGTGCTGGGGGCTCCACATAAAGCATTAGCATTATAATAGGCTAATGTGACCGTAAACGGAGCCGAACAGAGCAGAGCGCATTTACCGCAGTCAATTACCTCAGTCAGGGTGTGTGTGTGTGTGTGTTCAGTGTGAAGTTGAAGCGAAGGCTGGGTGTGATGAGAACAGCACCACCTTCGCCCAGAGCCTAAAGCGGCTGCTGTTGCTAGAATACACACTGATACAGTACACTCTGACCCACTGGAGACATGACCGTGGATTGTAAACATACTAAACACACACACGCAAACATACACACACTTGCATGTACAGGAATCACACACACACACACAGTGATCACAAAGGAACACTCGACCAGTAGCCCTCTGCTGAAATCAAACACACACACTCGCATGTACAGGAATCACACACACACACAGTGATCACAAAGGAACACTCGACCAGTAGCCCTCTGCTGAAATCAAACACACACACTCGCATGTACAGGAATCACACACACACACACACACACACACACACACACTGATCACAAAGGAACACTCGACCAGTAGCCCTCTGCTGAAATCAAACACACACACTCGCATGTACAGGAATCACACACACACACACACACACACACACACACACACACACTGATCACAAAGGAACACTCGACCAGTAGCCCTCTGCTGAAATCAAACACACACACTCGCATGTACAGGAATCACACACACACACACACACACACACACACTGATCACAAAGGAACACTCGACCAGCAGCCCTCTGCTGAAATCAAACACACACACTCGCATGTACAGGAATCACACACACACACACACACACACACACACACTGATCACAAAGGAACACTCGACCAGCAGCCCTCTGCTGAAATCAAACACACACACTCGCATGTACAGGAATCACACACACACACACACACACACACACACACACACTGATCACAAAGGAACACTCGACCAGTAGCCCTCTGCTGAAATCAAACACACACACTCGCATGTACAGGAATCACACACACACACACACACACACACACACACACACTGATCACAAAGGAACACTCGACCAGCAGCCCTCTGCTGAAATCAAACACACACACTCGCATGTACAGGAATCACACACACACACACACACACACACACACACTGATCACAAAGGAACACTCGACCAGCAGCCCTCTGCTGAAATCAAACACACACACTCGCATGTACAGGAATCACACACACACACACACACACACACACACACTGATCACAAAGGAACACTCGACCAGTAGCCCTCTGCTGAAATCAAACACACACACTCGCATGTACAGGAATCACACACACACACACACACACAGTGATCACAAAGGAACACTCGACCAGCAGCCCTCTGCTGAAATCAAACACACACACTCGCATGTACAGGAATCACACACACACACACACACACACACACACACTGATCACAAAGGAACACTCGACCAGCAGCCCTCTGCTGAAATCAAACACACACACTTGCATGTACAGGAATCACACACACACACACACACACACACAGTGATCACAAAGGAACACTCGACCAGCAGCCCTCTGCTGAAATCAAACACACACACTCGCATGTACAGGAATCACACACACACACACACACACACACAGTGATCACAAAGGAACACTCGACCAGCAGCCCTCTGCTGAAATCAAACACACACACTCGCATGTACAGGAATCACACACACACACACACACACACACACAGTGATCACAAAGGAACACTCGACCAGCAGCCCTCTGCTGAAATCAAACACACACACTCGCATGTACAGGAATCACACACACACACACACACAGTGATCACAAAGGAACACTCGACCAGCAGCCCTCTGCTGAAATCAAACACACACACTCGCATGTACAGGAATCACACACACACACACACACACACACACAGTGATCACAAAGGAACACTCGACCAGCAGCCCTCTGCTGAAATCAAACACACACACTCGCATGTACAGGAATCACACACACACACACACACAGTGATCACAAAGGAACACTCGACCAGCAGCCCTCTGCTGAAATCAAACACACACACTCGCATGTACAGGAATCACACACACACACACACACACACACAGTGATCACAAAGGAACACTCGACCAGCAGCCCTCTGCTGAAATCAAACACACACACTCGCATGTACAGGAATCACACACACACACACACACACACACAGTGATCACAAAGGAACACTCGACCAGCAGCCCTCTGCTGAAATCAAACACACACACTCGCATGTACAGGAATCACACACACACAGTGATCACAAAGGAACACTCGACCAGCAGCCCTCTGCTGAAACCAAACACACACACTCGCATGTACAGGAATCACACACACACACACACACACAGTGATCACAAAGGAACACTCGACCAGCAGCCCTCTGCTGAAACCAAACACACACACTCGCATGTACAGGAATCACACACACACACACACACACAGTGATCACAAAGGAACACTCGACCAGCAGCCCTCTGCTGAAATCAAACACACACACTCGCATGTACAGGAATCACACACACACACACACACAGTGATCACAAAGGAACACTCGACCAGCAGCCCTCTGCTGAAATCAAACACACACACTTGCATGTACAGGAATCACACACACACACACACACACACACACACTGATCACAAAGGAACACTCGACCAGCAGCCCTCTGCTGAAATCAAACACAGACACTCGCATGTACAGGAATCACACACACACACACACACACACACACACACACTGATCACAAAGGAACACTCGACCAGCAGCCCTCTGCTGAAATCAAACACACACACTCGCATGTACAGGAATCACACACACACACACACACACACACACACACTGATCACAAAGGAACACTCGACCAGTAGCCCTCTGCTGAAATCAAACACACACACTCGCATGTACAGGAATCACACACACACACACACACACACACACACACTGATCACAAAGGAACACTCGACCAGCAGCCCTCTGCTGAAATCAAACACACACACTCGCATGTACAGGAATCACACACACACACACACACACACACACACACTGATCACAAAGGAACACTCGACCAGCAGCCCTCTGCTGAAACCAAACCGTTCATGGCCTAACAGCTGAGTGAATCATTTGTCTCTCTCTCCTCTGTCTCCCTCCATCCCTCCCTCCCTCACCTCTCTTTCTCTCATTACAGCTCATGTCTGGAGCTGCCTGAGTGGAGAGAGGACTCTGATTGCATTAATATTCATGACAGTAATTAGTACATGTATTATGGGTCACTGAATATTCATGCTATTAGTTTGGTCCTCCTGGAGCCGTGCGCCTGTGTGTGCACGTGTGTGATGGTGGGTGTGTCTGTGTGCGTGTGTGTTGGTGGGTGTGTGTGTTGGTGGGTGTGTGTGTGCATGCGTGATGGTGGGTGTGTCTGTGTGTGTGTGTTGGTGGGTGTGTCTGTGCCTGTGTGTGTTGGTGGGTGTGTGTACGTGTGTGTTGGTGGGTGGGTGTGTCTGTGCGCGTGTGTGTTGGTGGGTGGGTGTGTCTGTGTGTGTGTGTTGGTGGGTGTGTGTACGTGTGTGTGTTGGTGGGTGTGTGTACGTGTGTGCATGTTGGTGGGTGTGTCTGTGCCTGTGTGTGTTGGTGGGTGTGTGTGTGCATGCGTGATGGTGGGTGTGTCTGTGTGTGTGCATGTTGGTGGGTGTGTCTGTGCCTGTGTGTGTTGGTGGGTGTGTCTGTGTGTGTGCATGTTGGTGGGTGTGTCTGTGCCTGTGTGTGTGTTGGTGGGTGTGTGTACGTGTGTGTATATTCATCCCCTCAACAGTATGGTTTATGGTTCATTGTTTGATTGTTTTTGTTGAAGGTAAATTACAACAAAATACTGCAGGGCCCATAAAGGCCCACAAGGGACGTGTGTATGTGGGACGAGGTGTCTATGTGTGTGTGTGTCTCTCACCAGGGCCACCAGGTCCCAGCTGCAGACTGCTCATGTCCTTGGCCAGGCCGTTTGTCTTCGGGCTGGGGACAGCGGCACAGGTAGACACCGCTCGGGGAGGCCTCTTCCCTGGGACCTTCACTGTGGTCCTCAACAGATCTATCTCCTTCCCATGGACGTTCTGCATGTAGTCCTACAGGAGACAGACAGGGAGACAGTCTGCTATCAATACACACTTATAGATTAAAGATAAATAGGGATTTGTTTTTATAACTAATGACAAGGGGGTTTGTTCAGAATACAGAGCTGCATTGTTGTGGGTTACATAGTTCTGATATGTACAGGCCTAGCTACCTATAACAACATAACTACATGTAAATGTAGGAGTCATTAGGGAGGGGTTAAGCTACTTGGCAGCATCCGTCCCTGGAGACAACATAACAGGTTTGTGATTCCAGTGGGCTTGACAGTTGGTGTTTACAGGATCAATATTAAACTAATAAAAGACTGTAGTCCTCATTAAAAATGATGGTTTCTTTAAGGCAGCAGTCCCTGAAGTGTGTGTGTGTGTATCTCAGACAGGGAGCACACTGAGTAGGGGTCAGTCACCCCTCTCAAACATGAATGAGGGCTGAGACCATGTGCAGAAACAAAGCTCTCTCAGACTCTCACACCCACTGTGACACAATCAAAGATCATTCTGAACCAAGCGGAGGAGTGTGTGATTACGTTCAAGACTTTGTGTGTGTTCATAATCATGTGTGTGTGTGTGTGTGTGTTTTAATAATGTGTGTGTGTGAGGGCTGAGAGGCAAGGAGCATCCTGAGAGGCTGTCGGGACCACCTCCCTCTTGCAGGAGGCAAACAAAAGGCCAATTCAAAGCCAAGTGCTCTCAACACGGCTTAACAAGTCGCCAGAGAGCCCTTGAGCTGGGGTCCCTGGAGAGGCTACAAGGGCCCAGCCTGGCCCCACTCGGCCCAGCGGAGCCCGGCCCAGCGCAGCCCGGCCCAGTGGAGCCCGGCCCAGCGCAGCCCGGCCCAGGAGGAGAGAAGGGAGAGAGAAGGAGGAGAGAAGGAGAGGATATGAGAGGGAGAGGATAGAGGAAAGTGCGAAGAGATGAGGAGGAGCAGAGAAGGGAAGCTGGGGCTCCCAACAACACAGTTGCACAGCATGGGGGGGAAGAGCAGAGTTTGTGTGTGTGTACGTGCGGTTGGTGTGTGTGTGTGTGTGTATGTGTGTGTGTGTGTGTGCGCGTGGGTACGGTCAAGACAACACACTTGAGAAAGATGATGAATACAGTCAAGATAACATCTAATATTTTTTTTAAGTAATCAATGCATAAAATAGCATTTAATCACCCAAGGTCCCCTACAACTAAACAGTGTGAATAAATATGACATGATCAGATGACATCAGTCACACCACAAACTAACAACTGAATGACTCCTTGACACTTGGACCAGTTTCTCTGACGTGACTCCTAGTTTTCCTGACAATTACATGGCATCCTATTGCCATCCACTTAATTAGCTGTATTAATGTGATTTCTTTGCACATAGTCGGGCAATTAGGAGCGTTGCTGATTGGCTTTGATTCTATTATCCTCCGCAAACACAGTAATTGATGCCTGTGCTGCAGATACACAACGATCAGGAAAACCTGCTCAGCTCGGTGCTGGAGGTGCAGGTGTGTGTGTGTGTGTGTGTGTGTGTGTGTGTGTGTGTGTGTGTGTGTGTGTGTGCAAGTGGGAGTGTGGGAGTGTGTGTGGGAGTGTGCGAGTGTGTGTGCGAGTGGGAGTGTGCGAGTGTGTGTGCGAGTGTGTGTGAGAGTGTGTGTGGGAGTGTGTGAGTGCGTGTGGGAGTGTGTGTGAGAGTGTGCGAGTGTGTGTGGGAGTGTGCGAGTGTGTGTGGGAGTGTGTGTGGGAGTGTGCGAGTGTGTGTGGGAGTGTGGGAGTGTGTGTGTGAGTGTGCGAGTGTGTATGGGAGTGTGCGAGTGTGCGAGAGAGTGCGTTTGTAGTGAAAATAGTAAGTTAGGGCTCATCCCAGGGACTCAACACCTTTGAGATTTTCAATAGATTTGATCATATTTTATGGCTCTCCTTCAGGTTGCTATCGAGCAATTTAGTTTTCCTACATTTACCTTCCACTCATTCTGCCCCTGTGGTTGTTTCACTGCAGTAGCTGGGCCACTAATTCAACCCAATCAAATTAGAGCAAATTGATTTTGCCTCCTCCGCTTTGCCTCCTCTACCCATCCATCTACATGTATGTCTAGACTCCAGTCAGTGTGGCATTAGGAAAATGATTCCCATTCTAATTAACAATAAGGCCTGATTGCAATCCGGGGGAACGATGTAAAGAGCGAGGGAAAGGAGGGATAGTGGTGATATGAAGTGGTATCAGGGCCAGGAGAGGGGACGTTGTGGTCCTGTGTTTGCCAACAGAGCAGCCAGGCGGGCGATTAGAGCAGGCCATTACAGTGGTGCTATTCCACATCATCAACGTCAACCCTGTGCAAACAGACCATGTGGGCTTTCTAATTAATATTGTTGCTCGCTCTGTGTGGGTGTGTGCCTCCACTGCAACAAGCGTACCGTCTGCCCAGTGAGCGGATGGGGTGGCTGACACACACACACACACACACACACACACACACACACACACACACACGGAGGAGGAGGAAACAGGGGCTTAGCATTGCCGCTAATGGGCCAACACAGTGGCTGATGGATTAGCAGCGCAGGGAACAAGCGGACAGACCCGCTGCTGTAACATGGAACCATTAGATAGAAAACCAGAGCAGAGGGCAGAGTGGCAGACAGACAGACAGACGACATTAGAGACACTGAGTGATGCTGACTCCAGTGACCTCTGTTGTTCCACACGGAGACTGGAGGGGTACAGGTTACAACAGGATTGTTAGTTGGTTGGTAGAGTGTCATTGGGATGATGTGCAGTAATAATCAGAGAGAAAGTTGTCCAACTAGCTGGTCTGGTTGTAGCAGGGCTGGACAGGTAGAATGGAACTAACAGGAGAAAGAACGTCCAACCCCAGATTCTACCATCTGACGTGACTTAGAGTAACCATATCAACGGGCGCCGCCTGTATAGTCTTCCATCAGAGTGTGATGTGTGTGTGCATGTTTGTGCAAGCATGAGTGACCTGTGTTTATAATACGAGTGATACATGTGTGTTCATGTTCAGAGTGTGTGTGTGTGACAGGTGGTACTCACGTGCAGGCTGGGGTGATATGTGAGCAGGCCATTGTCACACAACGTCACATACTTCTTTTTCCACTCCTTGTTTAGGGTCTTGCCACTCCTCTTCAGAAGCATGCCCTATAGGAGAGAACACAGAGAGAGACAGGGTGAGGAGGACACAGATACATGCCCTATAGGAGAGAACACAGAGAGAGACAGGGTGAGGAGGACACAGATACACGACCTATAGGAGAGAACACAGAGAGAGACAGGGTGAGGAGGACACAGATACATGCCCTATAGGAGAGAACACAGAGAGAGACAGGGTGAGGAGGACACAGATACATGCCCTATAGGAGAGAACACAGAGAGAGACAGGGTGAGGAGGACACAGATACATGCCCTATAGGAGAGAACACAGAGAGAGACAGGGTGAGGAGGACACAGATACATGCCCTATAGGAGAGAACACAGAGAGAGACAGGGTGAGGAGGACACAGATACATGCCCTATAGGAGAGAACACAGAGAGAGACAGGGTGAGGAGGACACAGATACATGCCCTATAGGAGAGAACACAGAGAGAGACAGGGTGAGGAGGACACAGATACATGCCCTATAGGAGAGAACACAGAGAGAGACAGGGTGAGGAGGACACAGATACATGCCCTATAGGAGAGAACACAGAGAGAGA
Organism: Oncorhynchus mykiss; assembly: GCF_057628025.1. NCBI lineage: Eukaryota > Metazoa > Chordata > Actinopteri > Salmoniformes > Salmonidae > Oncorhynchus > Oncorhynchus mykiss. The sequence goes on from NC_143039.1 coordinate 19,135,938, forward strand.
CAGGGTGAGGACAACACACAATAATACAGATATATGCCCTATAGGAGAGAACACAGAGAGAGACAGGGTGAGAAGGACGATAACACACAATAATGCAGATACATTTCGTCAAGCACAGTGGTTCCCAAACTGTGGGTCGTGATCCACAGGGGTCCAGGTGAGTCGCGGGATGACATTGTTCATGCAGTGAACATTTTATTTTTATTTGTATATATATTTTTGTCAACGCAGAAACAATGTCATCCCGCGTCTCATGACTCAAAGACACCTCAGCTGGTGGGTCATGACTCAAAAGACACCTCAGCTGGTGGGACATGACTCAAAAGACACCTCAGCTGGTGGGACATGACTCAAAAGACACCTCAGCTGGTGGGTCATGACTCAAAGACACCTCAGCTGGTGGGACATGACTCAAAAGACACCTCAGCTGGTGGGACATGACTCAAAAGACACCTCAGCTGGTGGGACATGACTCAAAAGACACCTCAGCTGGTGGGACATGACTCAAAAGACACCTCAGCTGGTGGGACATGACTCAAAAGACACCTCAGCTGGTGGGACATGACTCAAAAGACACCTCAGCTGGTGGGACATGACTCAAAAGACACCTCAGCTGGTGGGACATGACTCAAAAGACACCTCAGCTGGTGGGACATGAAGGAAAAAGGTTTTGGGAAGCACCGCTCTAGTATCTACTGTAGTCAGCACTAAATTTACAACACATATCTCATCTTCCAATACAAGACACATTGTCAATAGGTGGTGAATGGGATTGACGTGTGGTATTCCTGATTTCTGGAACTAGAATCTCTTGAGACAGGGAGACCGTATAGAATGCCACGGGCTGCAACTCAATGCTGTCACCATGCTGAAATCACATTTACAATAAAGATGCAACATGTGATCTCTCTCCCCACTACATTTCTGTGACACTCCCTGACCAGAGAAACAAAGATCCTTAGCGGATAGGAAAACCACTTAAACTAAGAGACCATATACACACTGGAGGGAGAGAGACGGAAACATAACCAGCAGTGGTGAGCAAGAAGTATCGAGCGAACGGACGGAAAAAACTGAAGTGTTCTTCGGGCACATTAGCACCGACCCAAGACTGTTAACATCCTTCTCTCTCCTCCACACATCAGCTGTGGCTGACTGGCCCTTCAGGGCGGCTGCCTACCCACGCTGCATTTCAGCCAAATTCATTAGGCAAGAGAGGGATATAACTGTCCGCTGATTAGCAATTACAGCCGGACTGCTGCGCGTGTCACTTCACTGGACCTGTAACACATTAACGCGGTGTTAACACCCACAGACAGGGAGATATTAATAGAGTCGGGCAGCAGAGGAGAATGAGGGGATAAAGACTAACTAGCACGCAACGGGGGGTGGAGGGGGGAAGATATGGACGAGAGAGAGAGAGATGGACAGCCGAGCACTTTGATAGACAGAGTCCTGCTTTCCGTGTTTCTGGCGTTGTTCACATTTCATTAAGGCCTCGTCGCGTCCCTCGGCTTGGACAAAGGAGGAAGCAGAGGAATCAACGACCTCGCCTGGGAATGACTGCATATCTCATAACTGGGTGCCTGAAAACACACTTGTCAATGATAAAAGGGCTCTGCAATGGGAGCAGCTAGCGACAGACAGTACAGCAACGAGGCCTGGCCAATAAGCAGCTCTACTCTGCAGTACAGAATGATTCCTGGCATAATAGAGAGGCAGTCAGGTCCATGTTGAACTGAGCAGGATACCATAAGGATTTGATATACTGTGTATTTGCAGAGACATGCAGTTTCTTTCTCAGTTCCTCCTCTCAGTGTGTTGGTGTCACAACAACCACTGTTGAATCACTATTAAAGGAGACAATCTTATCAGGGCCGTTATGGCTTCACCTCTCAACTCAGATCTCAACTTCCAAAGGTACAAGCTGATAGTCCTGAAAAGTGATTTGGGGTGTAGAGCGAGACAGCGGTGGCCAAGCGTCACAGACTGGGGAGTGAACTAGGTGGCCAATATTTCTTCTGTGTGTGGCCCTGTTTGTGATAGAAGTGTGCATATTCATTTCAGCCATCCATCGTGGAGAAGACAAGCGATCAGTTTGCAGGGGGAAGGCTAATTGGACGGCACGTCGACCCTCCGGATTGGTAATATCTTTCATTATTCATCTTCCCCGGTCCACTAGTGACACACACACGTTCCTCTGTTTTACCTCCGGGGGACTTGACAGCTCACAAGGTCTTCCGATCAAAACGCACAGGAATAAATGGAGGAAATAAATACATCCCAGATATGCTCTTTGTCTTCCTCGTTGCTACGGAGACACTTCCTACAGAGGCACTGTGAAGTATTGTGGGTAGTGCTTAGGAAAAGGTCGACCGCCCTGGGGGGCTGAGGAGATGATGTCCTTCATTCCTTTTTTGAGAGAAAAAGCTTCCTCAAAACGTGCAGCAAGAGCGCAATTATTCATTCATTATAACAGTTCAACGGTTCACGTTCGAACCACAACAACTGTTCCTACAACAAACAGGCGTGTATTTTATTTGACTCAGGTCCAACATGGTGGTGTAGAAAACAATCAACATTCCAAAACCTCCCTCTCTTTGCCTTCGATAGCCACCCTCATTTGGCCTGCACTATCAACGGTGTAATTGTCAGAGCTCTCAAGGCAGACCTGCCAGTGGAGCCGTTCAGTTGTAAACAAACAGTCTGATAAGGAGAGAACTTTCCCCAGGTTCATTTCCTTTCTATTGAAACACACTAATCAACTCCCTAATCACCATCATCCCCCTTTTTCCCCCAGACAATAGACCCTCCCTTGGACCCTTGACGGGACTGACAGCCGGCCCAGTTGGGTGATATGGGGGAGGCCCCATCTCCTGAGAGGCACCATCTCTCCCCGGGGGATCTGGTGGGGCCCATTGTTCTTGGGTGTCCCTGGAGAACAGGAGCCTAAATTAAGGGTGTCATTCCCAAACAGGCAACTCCTGTCTTGGGGGCTGTCAAGAGGTGCTTGGAGGGCTCAGGGCTGGCTAAGGCTGGTCTTGAGTGATGCCTCTGTGAAATGCTCTGTTCGAACACTCCTCTATCGCGTTGGCCATCTGGCCAGAGATGTCCACTCTGCCAGCCAAACCACACCACCGGTCATTAATCATCACTGGGCAGGACAGTGGTGTGAATACAGGCCAGGATATGGTGATGTCCCTATAACCCTGATCAATGGGACATAGGGGAGAGAATGGTTAGTCCGACTCTAAGAGAAGGCATTAACAGACAGGCTGAATGAGGAAGTGGGAGAGAATGGTTAGTCTGACTCTAAGAGAAGGCATTAACAGACAGGCTGAATGAGGAAGTGGGAGAGAATGGTTAGTCTGACTCTAAGAGAAGGCATTAACAGACAGGCTGAATGAGGAAGTGGGAGAGAATGGTTAGTCTGACTCTAAGAGAAGGCATTAACAGACAGGCTGAATGAGGAAGTGGGAGAGAATGGTTAGTCTGACTCTAAGAGAAGGCATTAACAGACAGGCTGAATGAGGAAGTGGGAGATAATGGTTAGTCTGACTCTAAGAGAAGGCATTAACAGACAGGCTGAATGAGGAAGTGGGAGAGATTGCTACTGTGGTGCAATGCCCATGATGGAATCTGCCCCCATGCAGATAATAATGTCTCTCTTGTTGTGATGTGTGTTGTGTCCTATATTTATATTGTATTTATTTATTTTAATCCCAGGCCCCCGCCCCCGCAGGAGGCCTTCTGGTAGGCCGTCATTGTAAATAAGAATTTGTTCTTAACTGACTTGCCTAGTTAAATAAAGGTTAAATAATATATTCTTTAAATAAACTGTCATAAGTAGGTAAACACCCACACATGGGCATGAGAGAATTGCTGACACAATACTGATGCTGGGTTGACTCATAACCCACAGTCGGGTTTAGGGTCATTAAATATTGTGATAATGAAGGGCAGGTGGGTGGGGTGAATAAAGAGAAAACAATCCTTAAAATGTAAACTCCTTGTGCAGTTTATAGGCTACATTTAGTTTTTTGTGATTGTTCTGTTGTCAAATTCGACTGTCACAAGACGGGAATGTCAAATAGGCCTATGGCACATCAAGGGAACTGTAGCCTACTGTTCAGATGGGTTCAATGGACACTGACTGTAGGACTATAACCTCTCACATAGCCTTAATATTAACTCCTGCAGAGTTCAACTTTACCGATGCCAAATAGACTGAAGCATTCCTTCTACACATCTATGACATTCTGCTGAGCAAGGGTTTAATGTAGTCTTCTAGGGCCACATACAGTATGACAGAGGAGAAGCTGCCTGTATCTAATTACAGAGAAGGGTTAATGTAGTCTTCTAGGGCCACATACAGTATGACAGAGGAGAAGCTGCCTGTATCTAATTACAGAGAAGGGTTTAATGTAGTCTTCTAGGGCCACATACAGTATGACAGAGGAGAAGCTGCCTGTATCTAATTACAGAGAAGGGTTAATGTAGTCTTCTAGGGCCACATACAGTATGACAGAGGAGAAGCTGCCTGTATCTAATTACAGAGAAGGGTTAATGTAGTCTTCTAGGGCCACATACAGTATGACAGAGGAGAAGCTGCCTGTATCTAATTACAGAGAAGGGTTTAATGTAGTCTTCTAGGGCCACATACAGTATGACAGAGGAGAAGCTGCCTGTATCTAATTACAGAGAAGGGTTAATGTAGTCTTCTAGGGCTACATACAGTATGACAGAGGAGAAGCTGCCTGTATCTAATTACAGAGAAGGGTTTATGTAGTCTTCTAGGGCCACATACAGTATGACAGAGGAGAAGCTGCCTGTATCTAATTACAGAGAAGGGTTTAATGTAGTCTTCTAGGGCCACATACAGTATGACAGAGGAGAAGCTGCCTGTATCTAATTACAGAGAAGGGTTAATGTAGTCTTCTAGGGCCACATACAGTATGACAGAGGAGAAGCTGCCTGTATCTAATTACAGAGAAGGGTTTATGTAGTCTTCTAGGGCCACATACAGTATGACAGAGGAGAAGCTGCCTGTTTCTAATTACAGAGAAGGGTTTATGTAGTCTTCTAGGGCCACATACAGTATGACAGAGGAGAAGCTGCCTGTATCTAATTACAGAGAAGGGTTAATGTAGTCTTCTAGGGCTACATACAGTATGACAGAGGAGAAGCTGCCTGTATCTAATTACAGAGAAGGGTTAATGTAGTCTTCTAGGGCTGGCTACATACAGTATGACAGAGGAGAAGCTGCCTGTATCTAATTACAGAGAAGGGTTAATGTAGTCTTCTAGGGCCACATACAGTATGACAGAGGAGAAGCTGCCTGTATCTAATTACAGAGAAGGGTTTAATGTAGTCTTCTAGGGCCACATACAGTATGACAGAGGAGAAGCTGCCTGTATCTAATTACAGAGAAGGGTTTATGTAGTCTTCTAGGGCCACATACAGTATGACAGAGGAGAAGCTGCCTGTATCTAATTACAGAGAAGGGTTAATGTAGTCTTCTAGGGCCACATACAGTATGACAGAAGAGAAGCTGCCTGTATCTAATTACAGAGAAGGGTTAATGTAGTCTTCTAGGGCCACATACAGTATGACAGAGGAGAAGCTGCCTGTATCTAATTACAGAGAAGGGTTAATGTAGTCTTCTAGGGCTGGCTACATACAGTATGACAGAGGAGAAGCTGCCGGTATCTAATTACAGAGAAGGGTTAATGTAGTCTTCTAGGGCCACATACAGTATGACAGAGGAGAAGCTGCCTGTATCTAATTACAGAGAAGGGTTAATGTAGTCTTCTAGGGCCACATACAGTATGACAGAAGAGAAGCTGCCTGTATCTAATTACAGAGAAGGGTTAATGTAGTCTTCTAGGGCCACATACAGTATGACAGAGGAGAAGCTGCCTGTATCTAATTACAGAGAAGGGTTAATGTAGTCTTCTAGGGCTGGCTACATACAGTATGACAGAGGAGAAGCTGCCGGTATCTAATTACAGAGAAGGGTTAATGTAGTCTTCTAGGGCCACATACAGTATGACAGAGGAGAAGCTGCCTGTATCTAATTACAGAGAAGGGTTAATGTAGTCTTCTAGGGCTGGCTACATACAGTATGACAGAGGAGAAGCTGCCGGTATCTAATTACAGAGAAGGGTTAATGTAGTCTTCTAGGGCCACATACAGTATGACAGAGGAGAAGCTGCCGGTATCTAATTACAGAGAAGGGTTAATGTAGTCTTCTAGGGCAACATACAGTATGACAGAGGAGAAGCTGCCTGTATCTAATTACAGAGAAGGGTTAATGTAGTCTTCTAGGGCAACATACAGTATGACAGAGGAGAAGCTGCCTGTATCTAATTACAGAGAAGGGTTAATGTAGTCTTCTAGGGCTGGCTACATACAGTATGACAGAGGAGAAGCTGCCTGTATCTAATTACAGAGAAGGGTTAATGTAGTCTTCTAGGGCTGGCTACATACAGTATGACAGAGGAGAAGCTGCCGGTATCTAATTACAGAGAAGGTTAATGTAGTCTTCTAGGGCAACATACAGTATGACAGAGGAGAAGCTGCCTGTATCTAATTACAGAGAAGGGTTAATGTAGTCTTCTAGGGCTGGCTACATACAGTATGACAGAGGAGAAGCTGCCTGTATCTAATTACAGAGAAGGGTTAATGTAGTCTTCTAGGGTCACATACAGTATGACAGAGGAGAAGCTGCCTGTATCTAATTACAGAGAAGGGTTAATGTAGTCTTCTAGGGCCACATACAGTATGACAGAGGAGAAGCTGCCTGTATCTAATTACAGAGAAGGGTTAATGTAGTCTTCTAGGGCCACATACAGTATGACAGAGGAGAAGCTGCCTGTATCTAATTACAGAGAAGGGTTAATGTAGTCTTCTAGGACCACATACAGTGTGACAGAGGAGAAGCTGCCTGTATCTAATTACAGAGAAGGTGACCAACAAATAGCCTACCAAAATGTCAGAAATTATAAGCAGAAACATATCTAAATCAGGCTCCCTGTCAAAAATCCTTGTGCCGTCTTGGACTGTAGCCTACAGTGCATTTCCTATATTAGCAGGTCCTCAGATTTTCACCTCATCACAGTCGGGCGGTTGCAGGTGAACAAACAGCTGACCCACACACACACACTCTATCATGGCATTTATGACAAGGTCAGCGTAGATGAGGCAAGGACAGGACTGGGCAGGCCCAGGGGAGCATAGTGGGGCGAGGAGCAGTGAAAACCAGATCAAATAAAATACCAACGAAGAAGAGAATGCTCCCTCTATCCCTGGTTACATCTAAAAATGACCCCTAAATAGTGCACTACTTTTGACCAGGGCCCATAGGGCTATTATCAAAAGCAGAGCACTATGTAGGGAAAAGGGTGCCATTTGAGATGTAGCCTAGCAACTGATTTATCTGATAAGAGTTCTGGGTAATTAATTAGAAACTCAATTATCCAAACCTTACTTCAGCAGTCTCAATTCATTAGCAGATAAAGCCTCTCTCGCCCTGCTAGCGTTTCTGACAGAGAGAGAGAGGGTGGATGGATGGAAAAGATAGGATGTGGAAAAGAAACACATTCGTTCTTTCCTTTCCTGAACGAGTTAAAAGAAGCCCCTGGGGTCAAAGACAATTTTTCTTTTGTCTAATCAGTCTTGTTAAAGAAGCTCTTTAGAGAGACTTCTTTCTCAACAGGATGGGTAGAAACAGACAACGAATCCAAGACTGATACTACCATCAGTGAGGGAATCAGGTCTAGCATACAGAAACAGACAACGAATCCAAGACTGATACTACCATCAGTGAGGGAATCAGGTCTAGCATACAGAAACAGACAACGAATCCAAGACTGATACTACCATCAGTGAGGGAATCAGGTCTAGCATACAGAAACAGACAACGAATCCAAGACTGATACTACCATCAGTGAGGGAATCAGGTCTAGCATACAGAAACAGACAACGAATCCAAGACTGATACTACCATCAGTGAGGGAATCAGGTCTAGCATACAGAAACAGACAACGAATCCAAGACTGATACTACCATCAGTGAGGGAATCAGGTCTAGCATACAGAAACAGACAACGAATCCAAGACTGATACTACCATCAGTGAGGGAATCAGGTCTAGCATACAGAAACAGACAACGAATCCAAGACTGATACTACCATCAGTGAGGGAATCAGGTCTAGCATACAGAAACAGACAACGAATCCAAGACTGATACTACCATCAGTGAGGGAATCAGGTCTAGCATACAGAAACAGACAACGAATCCAAGACTGATACTACCATCAGTGAGGGAATCAGGTCTAGCATACAGAAACAGACAACGAATCCAAGACTGATACTACCGTCAGTGAGGGAATCAGGTCTAGCATACAGAAACAGACAACGAATCCAAGACTGATACTACCATCAGTGAGGGAATCAGGTCTAGCATACAGAAACAGACAACGAATCCAAGACTGATACTACCATCAGTGAGGGAATCAGGTCTAGCATACAGAAACAGACAACGAATCCAAGACTGATACTACCATCAGTGAGGGAATCAGGTCTAGCATACAGAAACAGACAACGAATCCAAGACTGATACTACCATCAGTGAGGGAATCAGGTCTAGCATACAGAAACAGACACACATACACAAACAAAATGCACCATAAACCAACAAAGTCACCATTGGGACACTTGAGTCCCAGTGTGTTCAGACAGAACAACTCTGTATCAATCAGAAAGTCTACTGCTCAGTAGAGAATACTGTAACCGGATCAGAACCATCACACAATCTAAAAGCCACCACGCTTCTCTGATTGATGCCGGTGTGCTTCTCATTTAATTATTTCTCCAAAACTAAAAAGAACAACCCCCTCCACCCACCAACCCCCTCAAATCTCATTTCCAGGGGTTAGTGTGCATGACAAAAATGTCATCATGGCCAAAATAGCTCCGAGCGGTCGTCACGGCGACAACCTTTTCCCTGGGAAATGATATTTTCCCAACCCAGCGGAAGGCGGATCGCGTCGCCACTCGTTACAGGGCCTTGATAGCAGGTCTTTAATATTCACCGTCTTAATTAGGAGACGCCGTTAATTTCATTAAATTCTTTGGCTGCTAAATGAAGCAGATTATGAGACATCTTTTATTGCCAAGCGTGAAATTACAGCCTGCCCGCTGCCAATGGCAGGGCGAAACTAATGAATTACAGGGTAAATAACAGCCGAATTAACCATCCAATTTAACTCCTTACTAAGAGGAACCAGGCCTCAGAGGGGAGGAGGCAGAGGGGGAGACTGTCAAAACCACCCAGCCCTGTGCTCATCTAATGTTACACCACTCTCTACAACTATAGGCAATTACTACCATGATACTAATCAGCTCCTCACAAAGGGAGCCAACCCCAACCACACGCGTCAATGCTTTTGGACTCATTTGAAACATGAACCAAAAAAATCTGAACTCAAACCTGTGAGAAGTTGTAATGGGGAAGAAAGTATTTAGGGCCAAATAAAAGAGGAATATGCATTTAGTATGCTAACACGTAGATGGGACGGACAAATGACTATTGAATGTCAAGATGACATGAGTTGGGCTACGAAGCTGTGGAAAGACCACCTTTCACTATTAGGATGAACCAAGAACCACATATTAACCTTCTCTACCACCTATTGCTGCTCCATGCCCCTCTGTCTAGGCCAACCGCCCCGGTGTCTAGGCCAACAGCCCCGGTGTCTAGGCCAACCGCCCCGGTGTCTAGGCCAACAGCCCCGGTGTCTAGGCCAACCGCCCCGGTGTCTAGGCCAACCGCCCCGGTGTCTAAGTCAACAGCCCCGGTGTCTAAGTCAACAGCCCCGGTGTCTAGGCCAACAGCCCCGGTGTCTAAGTCAACAGCCCCGGTGTCTAGACTAACAGCCCCGGTGTCTAGGCCAACCGCCCCGGTGTCTAAGTCAACAGCCCCGGTGTCTAAGTCAACAGCCCCGGTGTCTAAGTCAACAGCCCCGGTGTCTAAGTCAACAGCCCCGGTGTCTAAGTCAACAGTAAATTCATTTGAAAGAGATGTGTTGGCGAAGCGAGTGTCTCTATCTCTTCGGTAATTACGGGCTAATTAGGAGCGTGGAGCAGATGTCCGCAGAGACGCCACCGTAAACAACGTCTGTAAACAAAGCTGCCGATGTCCGCTCGCCTTTTAAAGAAGCCCTCAGCCCCTAACAGAAGACGCTTAGAATGGCCATGTTGCATCCTGGGTAAAATACCCGGTAATAGCAGCAGTCAGAGACCCCATCATGACCCTGCTACATTCATAGTTTTTGTTACATTTGAGTAATTTTATCAGACACTCTTATCCAGAGCGACTTAGACATTTTTATACTTTCCCCCTGTACTGCTCCCTTGTGGGAATTGAACCCACAACCTTGGCGTTGCAAGAGCCATGCTCTACCAACTGAGCCACACGGGACCTAGAACAGAAAACATCATTCTAAAAGTTCCAAACAGCAATAAAGCTGTAGACAAACATCCCACGAGGTACTGAAGTCACAAGTCTCGCAGAAGAGCGTCTGCACAGTTAAATACCACAGTGGAGGCCATGTTTTGAGGGACCCACGACAGCCTGACACGTGTAGCTAGGTGACACGTCTGACCCTGTCACACCCACACTCAGCGCAGAGTGTGTGTGTGTGTGTGTATGCATGTGTGTGTGAGAAAAGCTGGACCTCTGGGGCTTTGGGTTGTCTAATTGCTGCAGAGTGGGAGTCCACCCCATCCTCTTTATAAAAGTCCAGTGTGCTGAAAACTCCTAGCTTGGCCAGTCTAGCAGTGTGTTAGGTTTTAATGAGCACCATCTAACTAATGAAGGCATCTTCTTCCTTCCACAGCCTTTATCGTGTGCACACACACACACACCACACACAAACTCTAGTCACCTTGAGGGGGAGTCAGAACAACAGCCCATCCTAATGAGATCTGGGCTAACAGAAAATAAACTACACTGGGGAGTCAGTAGTCCTGGGAGAGAGCTCCAAGAACACACACACCAACGCAATTCATGCAATCACGTATTTGTTTCGAGAACGACGATCATCCGCCGATTTTCCCCTTACAGCCGAGCGCACTTGCCTCTCCTGCTAGTCGGCGCCACTCATTGCTAGTTAGCCTGTCCTTGAGGATCCTCTATGCTGCTGGGTAGCTACCCACTCATTACTAGTTAGCCTGTCCTTGAGGATCCTCTATGCTGCTGGGTAGCTACCCACTCATTGCTAGTTAGCCTGTCCTTGAGGAACCTCTATGCTGCTGGGTAGCTACCCACTCATTGCTAGTTAGCCTGTCCTTGAGGATCCTCTATGCTGCTGGGTAGCTACCCACTCATTACTAGTTAGCCTGTCCTTGAGGATCCTCTATGCTGCTGGGTAGCTACCCACTCATTGCTAGTTAGCCTGTCCTTGAGGAACCTCTATGCTGCTGGGTAGCTACCCACTCATTGCTAGTTAGCCTGTCCTTGAGGATCCTCTATGCTGCCACTCATGCTGCATTTACCACACTTTAACAATGCCACACAGAATGTAAACATTTTGAAAGTGTTCATTCATTTGCTGTTAGGCAAAACAATGTCCATACAGTCTGCAGCATAAACAAAACCTCAGAGGTTGCTAGGTAACTTAATCAACGATATTAAGCAGAGAGCTACCTTTGCTAGTTATGAAGCTAACGTCAGTTCACTAACGTTACCCTGAAACTTTCTTTGTGATAGCGGGTTTGTAAACCATAACGCAAAAAAAAATGCTAATTTCACCAACAATTTTGTTAACTCTTTGAGTTAGCTAGCTACATGACTTGTCTTTCCCTTCCCGAGACAAACTGTCACAACTGTCACATCCAAACTGTCACATGTTACAATTGCCTGGCTACGTGTTTTTATTGGATTATTATGAACAAAACAGACAAACAGAAATATATAAACAAGAGTACATAAACATAACAGACAGGGGGATTACATATCGAGATTCATTTTCAATTTTTCAAAACGTTTTATGGTATTTATTTTTTGTTTTTACACTTACTGATCGTTTCAAAATAATATTTTGTTCTCCGCCCATTTTATGGATAAAGACTCTGCTATGAAAGATGAACAAATTAACAATGAAAGTTAAATCAGGATCCATATCATTTGGATCAAAATAAAAGAGAACATCAGTCTCTCAGATGAACATTAATAGTCGTTTCTTTTCAAATAAAATTGTCTAATTTACTCTAAAATCTTCTGACATAAGAACAGTCCCAAAATAAATAGTCAAGAGTCTCTGGGTCACAATCACAAAATACACATTTGTTATCGATATATATATTTTAAATCTGTGTATAATAAAGGTGTTTACAGGGTGGACTCTATGAATGACTTGGTATGATACTTCTTTCACCTTATTAGACAGTTGAAGTCAGAAGTTTACATACACCTCAGCCAAATACATTTAAACTCTGTTTTTCACAATTCCTGACATTTAATCCGAGTAAAAATTCCCAGTTTTAGGTCAGTTTGAATCACCACTTTATTTTAAGAATGTGAAATGCCAGAATAATAGTAGAGAGAATTATTTATTTCAGCTTTTATTTCTTTCATCACATTCCCAGTGGGTCAGAAGTTAACATACACTCAATTAGTATTTGGTAGCGTTGTCTTTAAATTGTTTAACTTGGGTGAAACGTTTCAGGTAGCCTTCCACAAGCTTCCCATAATAAGTTGGGTGAATGTTGGCCCATTCCTCCTGACAGAGCTGGTGTAACTGAGACAGGTTTGGAGGCCTCCTTGCTCGCACACGCTTTTTCAGTTCTGCCCAGACATGTTCTATAGGACTGAGGTCAGGGCTTTGTGATGGCCTCTCCAATACCTTGACTTTGTTGTCCTTAAGCCATTTTGCCACAACTTTGGAAGTATGCTTGGGGTCATTGTCCATTTGGAAGACCTAGCTTTAACTTCCTGACCGATGTCTTAAGATGTTGCTTCAATATATCCACATCATTTGCAATTCCTCATGATGCCATCTATTTTGTGAAGTTCACCAGTCTATCCTGCAGCAAAGCAGCCTCACAACATGATGCTGCCACCCCCGTGCTTCACATCTGGGATGGTGTTCTTCGGCTTGAAAGCCTCCCCCTTTTCCTCCAAACATAACGATGGCCATTATAGCCAAACAGTTCTATTTTTGTTTCATCAGACCAAAGGACATTTCTCCAAAAAGTTCGATCTTTGTCCCCATGTGCAGTTGCAAACCGTAGTCTGGCTTTTTTATGGCGGTTTTGGAGCAGTGGCTTCTTCCTTGCTGAGCGGCCTTTCAGGTTATGTTGATATAGGACTTGTTTTACTGTGGATATAGATCCTTTTGTACCCGTTTCCTCCAGCATCTTCACAAGGTCCTTTGCTGTTGTTCTGGGATTGATTTGCACTTTTCACACCAAAGTACGTTTATCTCTAGGAGACAGAACAGGTCTCCTTCCTGAGCAGTATGACGGCTGCATGGTCCCATGGTGTTTATACTTGCGTACTATTGTTTGTACAGATGAACGTAGTACCTTCAGGCATTTGGAAATTTCTCCCAATGTTGAACCAGACCTGTGGAGGTCTACAATTTGGATTCTGAAGTCTTGGCTGATTTCTTTTGATTTTCCCATGATGTCAAGCAAAGAGGCACTGAGTTTGAAGGTAGGCCTTGAAATGCATCCAAAGGTACACCTCCAATTGACTCAAATGATGTCAATTAGCCTATCAGAAGCTTCTAAAGCCATGACATCATTTTCTGGAATTTTCCAAGCTGTTTAAAGACAGAGTCAACTTATTTATGTAAACTTCTGACCCACTGGAATTGTGATACAGTGAATTATAAGTGAAATAATCTGTCTGTAAACAATTGTTGGGAAAATGACCAACATGAGCTCAACGCAGGCATACACTCCTATTGAATATGAATCCACCTGTATTATGAGTAGACCTAAGCCATCTTATTGTACCCAGTTTATCAAGAGACTGACCATTCAAATACACCATTACCACCTTTATGTTGTTGGGTAGTTAAATTGATCAAGTCAAATTGACTGTATGGTTGTATAATTGATTTGTTATTGTACACATGGTTGTCTCTGGGAACATTTCTCATCACAATGCTCCAATGTCATCAGATTGATTATCGGCCTAAAATATCAGCCATCGGTGTCCTTGACCCCCCAAAATTGGTATCGGCTCTTAAAAACCCATATCTGTCGTTCTCTACTGTTTACCCTAATTATCTTCCATATGTCAAGTCAAATGATCTCACACAAGTCACCCATATTTATGAGCAAAGGGCCCTTTACCTGTAGTTTCTGAACAACATGTTACGATCTGATGCCAAAAACCAACAGTGTTGCTGTTGACACCACTGATTCATAATAACATTCATCCTCATCCTCCTCCTCATCATCGCGTGTTTAATTGACCACCGATTATGACTGCACCTTTAAGGAGCCGCCACGCGACTCTGCCAACCTAACAGAAGCAGACATCTGCCAAAGTGATTCAACTAAAGACTGTCCCCTTCCTCCCCTCTTCAACACACAGACAAGGAAGGACAACCAAAACGAGCCAGTCAGGGAACACGTCCTCTCAGTGAATGAGTTGTGTTGTTAGCTCTCTGAGGGAGAGCTGGCATGTATGGAGTCCTAGCAGACTGTGGAGCAGGTCTGAACGTGTTCAACAAGGTGAGGTGGTGTGTGGAGGGAGGAGTCAGACTCAGCAGCACTCATTAAAATGGAGTGTAAATGGAGTGCTAATGGGGAGGCAGGTAGCTAAGCTGCTGCCATCTCCACACACAGTCTAATTAGGGAACAGGTCTGCCTGCAGCCAACACAGAGGCAGGAGGGGAGATGGAGAGACACATACAGAGATACACATTCTCCAAGAGGAAAGACCACGGGGAATGATCAAATCAATTAACATCCAGCTCCAAACAGGGAAGCAGCAGTGGCCCGATGCCTCGGAGCGCTACCGGCTACGTGTTACTCTCCAACCTCGGTCTGTCTGGGGCTGGCAGCTGTCAGGTGGGCTGAGGGTGTGTGGTCGTGCCGGGCCTGGCTCACCATGTCTCATGTTGGGGAAACAATGGGCGACTCAACAGAGGACACAGCCGAACTCATACGATGATAGAGGGTTCTTTAAGACTGTTGGTCTACGTCATCTTTCTAAAACACTCATCCACACACACACACACACACCTCCCATCTGCCACCAGTGACATGTGTATGTGGCCCTCTTCATTTGTACATCATTATCAGCCATTGCCTTGACAGGAGTTATGCAAATTGAGTGGCTGGACCCAGGAGGATTCTACTTCTGCCAGACAGACAGAGACGACGTGGGAGTGAGAGAGAGGCTCTTCTACAGGGACAGGAGAACATACATACATATCTGGCACTGTGTCGCAGCTCATCCAATCCATCTTCATCACATGAGAAATGTTTGACAAGTAGTTCAACATTGATCCTTATAGAAAGCACAACATCGTCATTGTTGTTTCCACGGAGATAAGCTCTCTCTCTCTCACTCACACACTCACACACACACACACAGCTGTGTTCTGTTCTGCTGCTCAAAAACCATAATGAGTATGTGCCTGGGCTCTCTCCTCTGAGTCCAGTTCCACGTCCTCCCCCGTTTACCGCCACACCGCAGACTAAAACCACTGCTAACCATAGATAGGATGCATAGGTCAATTACACGAAGCTCTGCTGCTATACTGTCTACATATAGACAGGACTGAATGGCAGACTGGGTTATGTGACTAATAGACCATCCTGATTGACGAGAGGCTCCCATCAGTGTTCAGAGAGGAGCAACACTATCAGAGGCTATGATGTCCATGCTAACTGGACAGCTGGGGAATAACACAGGACCCCGTTGCTACTTCAAAGTGATATTTCCTTCCTGTGGGGAGTATGGGGATACATGTAAACATCTCGCAAGTAAACATCATGTCGTCCCTGATTGAGGGGACAAGACAATTTACTCTGCTCTCTGCTGTGCTGCCCCAGCGGGGGCCTCCTTGCGCAGCAGCACCACAGAGACACGGTCTCCCTCGACGAGCTGCGCGACACGGCCCCGGCACTAACAACTACCGCGGCGCTGCTAACAAATGCAGCGCATCGTTGAAAGGAGGCCCCTAATCAGAGATGCAATTTGTTCATTAGTGGATTACAAACGAGGCCTCCGTGCTGATATGAGAGGCCGTGATTAGCACACGCTAATTGGCTGAGTTCCTTATACTCCAGTTGAAGCTGCTCACAGGAGATGCCCCCCCCCCTCCGTGGTTCGCTCCATGCTTGTTTGCGACAAATTAAGGCCAACTCAAACAATCTCTCCACAATTACAGTGTGGGGAGGGGGGGGGGGGGGGGGGGGCTCTTGAGCACTCTGGTTTGATACCCCTCCCCTTCCTCTCCACCTCCCTACCTACCCCCCCACCCCCCTGCCGATGCCCCAATCAAAGCGCTCGGCTACACAGCCACACAGGAAAAGGCAGGGCTTTGAAAAGCACGTAGAGGAAGAGGGAAGTGGAGGACCATATGCCAGCCGGCAGACTGTACTTCATTAACCATCCTCAGCCTCTTCTCCCTCTCACCATCTCTCCCCTCTTTCTTTTTGGACAAGGAGAGAGGGATGGGGGCAGTGGGGGGGGACAGAGGGGAGAGTGAAATAAAGTGAGAGTGAAATCCCGTCCCGCTCCTTATACTAATGATCTCATTTCAATACCCAGGAGGACTCCCAACTCTAATTGATGTCAAGTGTGTGCTTTCGCTGTTAATCAAGGAGAAGGCATCAAACGGAGAGAGCCTGGCTGTGTCTGGGCTTCACGCTCTGATCACAGGCAGCCCTCGTTCTCCGGGAAATCAGCAATACGGCGCAGCCGGACCCTAATTATCCCCGTAGCAGCCGGCTGGCCAGGCGAGGGCCAGATCTGATCATACCTGCTTAATTGGAATAGCACGGCCGCTTCCAATGCTGTCCGCTCGGCCCTCCAGTCCTTTCTTGTCCCTGTCTGGCTCGCTGGCCTTCCGAGACTGTGGAGAAGGAGATAGGAGAACAAGTAGGGGTTACAGAGGCCCTCAGTTAGGCCCTCTAAAGTGTCTGAACGAGGAGCCTGAACTAAGGTCTGTTACAGACCTCTTCTAGTCTCCACATAACAGGCCTCGTCTAATGGCTGCTAGAGGTGACTGGGGTTATTATTGTGTCTATGAGTCAACTTGACCCAGTTGTTGACCTCTCTCTAAGTTGCTAAGGAACTGGGAAGTGGACATGATGCATGTGTCTGTACATTCTAGAAGGTGGTCACATACAACCTTCCCTGTGGCCCGTAGATTCTCACTAAGCCATCTACCATTTAAAAGTCCTTTAGATCATTTTGTATGTATTTAACATCCATCGTTTAATTATCTAATAATACATTGTCAACAGTGAAGAAGTAGATGTCCTGTGTGTGAGTGTGTGAGTATGTGTGAGTGTGTGTGTGTGTTTGTGTATCTGGGCTCACAGTGAAGAAGTAGATGTCCTGTGTGTGTGTGTGTGTGTGTGTGTGTGTGTGTGTGTGTATCTGGGCTCACAGTGAATAAGTAGATGTCCTGTGTGTGTGTGTGTGTGTGTGTGTGTGTGTGTGTGTGTGTGTGTGTGTGTGTGTGTGTGTGTGTGTGTGTGTGTGTGTGTATCTGGGCTCACAGTGAAGAGGTTGGAGCGGCGTTTGGACTGCTTGCGGACGGGCGTGGGGGTGTTGGTGGTCTGGGGGACGTCGATGCGTAGCTCCTTCTGACTGGTGCTGGGGGTGGAGGGGACTGACGAGGAGTAGTCACTCAGGCTGCCGCCATTACTGGTCTGCTACAGAGACACACACACTTCTATGTACTGTATTGGTAACACTAACTTAGTTCAGAAAGAATGAGTGTATTATGGATGAGAATAAACAGAGAGAAAGAGACAGAACAATATAAAAAAGTGTGATAGTGAGAAAGAGAGAAAGTTGAACATACAGCTGGTACAGCTGGTATGTTCGCTCCTTCATAATAACATACACTACACTAGTATACAGCTGGTACAGCATCCCTCCATAATAACAGACACTACACTAGTATACAGCATCCCTCCATAATAACAGACACTACACTAGTATACAGCATCCCTCCTTCATAATAACAGACACTACACTAGTATACAGCATCCCCCCTTCATAATAACAGACACTACACTAGTATACAGCATCCCCCTTCATAATAACAGACACTACACTAGAATACAGCTGGTACAGCATCCCTCCTTCATAATAACAGACACTACACTAGTATACAGCATCCCCCCTTCATAATAACAGACACTACACTAGAATACAGCTGGTACAGCATCCCTCCTCCATAATAACAGACACTACACTAGTATACAGCATCCCCCTTCATAATAACAGACACTACACTAGAATACAGCTGGTACAGCATCCCTCCTTCATAATAACAGACACTACACTAGTATACAGCATCCCCCCTTCATAATAACAGACACTACACTAGAATACAGCTGGTACAGCATCCCTCCTCCATAATAACAGACACTACACTAGTATACAGCATCCCTTCATAATAACAGACACTACACTAGTATACAGCATCCCCCTTCATAATAACACACACTACACTAGTATACAGCTGGTACAGCATCCCTCCTCCATAATAACAGACACTACACTAGTATACAGCATCCCTTCATAATAACAGACACTACACTAGTATACAGCATCCCCCTTCATAATAACAGACACTACACTAGAATACAGCATCCCTCCTTCATAATAACATACACTACACTAGTATACAGCTGGTACAGCATCCCTCCATAATAACATACACTACACTAGTATACAGCATCCCTCCATAATAACAGACACTACACTAGAATACAGCATCCCTCCATAATAACAGACACTACACTAGTATACAGCATCCCCCCTTCATAATAACAGACACTACACTAGTATACAGCATCCCCCTTCATAATAACAGACACTACACTAGTATACAGCTGGTACAGCATCCCTCCATAATAACAGACACTACACTAGTATACAGCATCCCCCCTTCATAATAACAGACACTACACTAGTATACAGCTGGTACAGCATCCCTCCATAATAACAGACACTACACTAGTATACAGCATCCCCCCTTCATAATAACAGACACTACACTAGTATACAGCTGGTACAGCATCCCTCCATAATAACAGACACTACACTAGTATACAGCATCCCCCTTCATAATAACAGACACTACACTAGAATACAGCATCCCTCCTTCATAATAACATACACTACACTAGTATACAGCATCCCCCCTTCATAATAACAGACACTACACTAGTATACAGCTGGTACAGCATCCCTCCTTCATAATAACAGTCACTACACTAGTATACAGCATCCTCCTTCATAATAACAGACACTACACTAGTATACAGCATCCCCCATTCATAATAACAGACACTACACTAGAATACAGCATCCTCCTTCATAATAACATACACTACACTAGTATACAGCATCCCCCCTTCATAATAACAGACACTACACTAGTATACAGCTGGTACAGCATCCCTCCTTCATAATAACAGACACTACACTAGAATACAGCATCCTCCTTCATAATAACAGACACTACACTAGTATACAGCTGGTACAGCTGGTATGTTCAAGCCTTCATAATAACATACACTACACTAGTATACAGCTGGTACAGCATCCCTCCATAATAACAGACACTACACTAGTATACAGCATCCCCCCTTCATAATAACAGACACTACACTAGTATACAGCATCCCCCTTCATAATAACAGACACTACACTAGAATACAGCATCCTCCTTCATAATAACATACACTACACTAGTATACAGCATCCCCCCTTCATAATAACAGACACTACACTAGAATACAGCATCCTCCTTCATAATAACAGACACTACACTAGTATACAGCATCCCCCCTTCATAATAACAGACACTACACTAGTATACAGCTGGTACAGCATCCCTCCTTCATAATAACAGACACTACACTAGTATACAGCATCCCCCATTCATAATAACAGACACTACACTAGTATACAGCATTCTGCATCAGGAAAGTACTGTTACTTTGTGAAAACAACCCTGATTCTCAGGGGATGAGCTGGGCTACGGAGACAAGCTGAATGATGCTGGCTTAATGACAAATCGATGGGGGACTGAGCGCTGTGGATCGAAGACACGACAGGTTGGTAAACGGTGTGTGTGTGTGTGTGTGTGTGGATCGAAGACACGACAGGGTGGTAAACGGTGTGTGTGTGTGTGGATCGAAGACACGACAGAGTGGTAAACGGTGTGTGTGTATGAGGATCGAAGACACGACAGAGTGGTAAACGGTGTGTGTGTGTGTGGATCGAAGACACGACAGGGTGGTAAACGGTGTGTGTGTGTGGGTCGAAGACACAACAGAGTCAAAGACACGACAGGGTGATAGACGGTGTGTGTGTGTGTGTGTGCATGGTAAAAGAGAGATGCTGCTGCTGCTGGGAGAAGCATCTTACAGCACACCGCTGATAGAGGAAGAGGGAGGAAGAACAAATATGGACAAGGGAATGTAGTCAAGAACCTCAATGTGGCCATTTTGTTTGTGTGTCAGTAAATTGTGTCTGTCGGTAAATGTATTTGTGTGTGTGTGTGTGTGTGTCTGTGTGTACCTACCTGGCTGATGTGAACTGCTGCTGCCACCTGTGCAGAACACACAGAGGAGTGGCTAGGGGAGTTGGGGAGGGACTTGCACGGACCAATGGACAGCTGCTGCTTCTTCCTGGTCGCCACGATCTTCTGGGCCACTGCAACAACACAACACAGCCATCATTCAGAGGGTCTCTTCTCCCAACGGAGACACATAGCGGGCTAGACAACCTAATAGAAAAAAAGAGAGAGAATAAAAGAAAGAGAAATGGAGAGAGAAGAGAGAGAGAGCTAGACCAACTAATCGAAGGAAGAGATGGATACAAGAGAGAACGAGAGTGAGAAATGGAGAGAGAAGAAAGAGAGAGAACACTAGCTAATGGTTCAGACCAGAACAGTCCATTATTCCTCATAATGCTGACGCAGGCAGCTCCAGCAGCCCTGTCTGTGAATCTCCTATCTATCTGGTCCACAGAAGAGCCCCTGTCCACCTTCCACACACACCCCTTACCTGCTAACAGCTCCAGTGATTATTTCACAATTATTATACAGGAGAGAGAGAGGAGAGAGAGCGGGCTATCAGTGTTATTGAAAAGGGCAATGCCAATCAATGGGTGCTCAGCTGCCTCCTATCGATCCCCAGGCCCAGCGCTCTGGCCCAATCAGGGAGGGATATTCAAACGTTCCGTCATCTCCGTGGTGATTGAGGCCATTGATCCGGCCCACCGGAGGGTAGGGGGAGGGGCCTCGTAGGAGTTCAGCTGTTCAAATATACATCTCTCAGACGGAGGGGAATGCTCCTTTTACAAACTCTAACAACTAGAAAATGCAACTTCATAGACTTCTATTCTCCAAGTTTAACTTTTTTATTGAGTGAGTTGAACTTTCTGGAAATGGGTACAAAGCTGCATGGCAGTACTAGTAAAGATCCCTCACAAATGATAAACATGTCTGTGAATATATCCTCCTTCCAAGGACTTATATATGTTAAGAATCAAGAGACAAGTTATCAGAGATGATCCCATTGTGTCCATCTAGTTTGGGCAGGACAGGGTTAACAACACATCCCTCTTCCCTCAGTCTCAGATTCCATTATCCCCAGCCCCAATAAACAGGGCCGGGTTTCATTTGGTGTGAGATGAAACCATTGTTTTAATTGGGCCCATTAATGGCCTCTGTTTTAATGAGGAGCCAGTCATAAACATTTACCTTCAGGTGAGAGGGCCGTGCCAAGGGCAGGAGGAGAGACCTGCTCTCTGTGGTTAAACACTACAGTAAAACTAGACCTGCTCTCTGTGGTTACACACTACAGTAGAACTAGACCTGCTCTCTCTGTGGTTAGACACTACAGTAAAACTAGACATGCTCTCTCTGTGGTTAAACACTACAGTAAAACTAGACCCGCTCTCTCTGTGGTTAAACACTACAGTAAAACTAGACCTGCTCTCTGTGGTTAAACACTACAGTAAAACTAGACCTGCTCTCTCTGTGGTTAAACACTACAGTAAAACTAGACCTGCTCTCTGTGGTTAAACACTACAGTAAAACTAGACCTGCTCTCTCTGTGGTTAAACACTACAGTACAACTAGACCTGATCTCTCTGTGGTTAAACACTACAGTAAAACTAGACCTGCTCTCTCTGTGGTTAAACACTACAGTAAAACTAGACCTGCTCTCTCTGTGGTTAAACACTACAGTACAACTAGACCTGCTCTCTCTGTGGTTAAACACTACAGTACAACTAGACCTGCTCTCTCTGTGGTTAAACACTACAGTAAAACTAGACCTGCTCTCTCTGTGGTTAAACACTACAGTAAAACTAGACCTGCTCTCTGTGGTTAAACACTACAGTAAAACTAGACCTGCTCTATCTGTGGTTAGACACTACAGTAAAACTAGACCTGCTCTCTCTGTGGTTAGACACTACAGTAAAACTAGACCTGCTCTCTCTGTGGTTAGACACTACAGTAAAACTAGACCTGCTCTCTGTGGTTAAACACTACAGTAAAACTAGACCTGCTCTCTCTGTGGTTAAACACTACAGTAAAACTAGACCTGCTCTCTCTGTGGTTAAACACTACAGTACAACTAGACCTGCTCTCTCTATGGTTAAACACTACAGTAAAACTAGACCTGCTCTCTCTGTGGTTAAACACTACAGTAAAACTAGACCTGCTCTCTCTGTGGTTAAACACTACAGTAAAACTAGACCTGCTCTCTCTGTGGTTAAACACTACAGTACAACTAGACCTGCTCTCTCTGTGGCTAAACACTACAGTAAAACTAGACCTGCTCTCTCTGTGGTTAAACACTACAGTACAACTAGACCTGCTCTCTGTGGTTAAACACTACAGTACAACTAGACCTGCTCTCTCTGTGGTTAAACACTACAGTAAAACTAGACCTGCTCTCTCTGTGGTTAACACTACAGTAAAACTAGACCTGCTCTCTGTGGTTAAACACTACAGTACAACTAGACCTGCTCTCTCTGTGGTTAAACACTACAGTACAACTAGACCTGCTCTCTGTGGTTACACACTACAGTACAACTAGACCTGCTCTCTCTGTGGTTAAACACTACAGTAAAACTAGACCTGCTCTCTCTGTGGTTAAACACTACAGTACAACTAGACCTGCTCTCTCTGTGGCTAAACACTACAGTAAAACTAGACCTGCTCTCTCTGTGGTTAAACACTACAGTAAAACTAGACCTGCTCTCTGTGGTTAAACACTACAGTACAACTAGACCTGCTCTCTCTGTGGTTAAACACTACAGTAAAACTAGACATGCTCTCTCTGTGGTTAAACACTACAGTACAACTAGACCTGCTCTCTGTGGTTAAACACTACAGTAAAACTAGACCTGCTCTCTCTGTGGTTAAACACTACAGTAAAACTAGACCTGCTCTCTCTCTGTGGTTAAACACTACAGCAAACCTAGACCTGCTCTCTCTGTGGTTAACACAACAGTAAACCTCTGAGCCTCTGTGGTAAAACTCAGTCCCCAGTTCAATCGCGTGAACCTGGTAGGCAAACACTGGTAAAATGCAGAGCCAATTGTTCAATCAAAACCGATAACCAGATATCCCGGCATATGCCCAAAATCTTCTTTCCATGCAGTAGAGATGGTTTGAATCCATATCACAATACTGAAACACAATGAATTACCCGACAACCCTGAACACAACCTGAAATAACTCTGTCTTTACAAGACCTCCGTGGACAACAGCCAGCCATTGGACAACAGTGAAGTAGACTAGACGGAGCTGATCTGTAGAAGATATATGTGATACAGGTCCACACACACAGC
Organism: Oncorhynchus mykiss; assembly: GCF_057628025.1. NCBI lineage: Eukaryota > Metazoa > Chordata > Actinopteri > Salmoniformes > Salmonidae > Oncorhynchus > Oncorhynchus mykiss. The sequence goes on from NC_143039.1 coordinate 19,160,025, forward strand.
CAGGCCTGGGCTGTATATTACTTTAAGTGTTAAGAACAGTTATGATAAGGCTGGGTTAAATATTTAAACTGCACGGCTAATACCATTTAACTTTAACCATCAATCTTACTTCTCCTCTGAGAGGCTGCCATTTATTCTAATGGAAACGTCTCCCCTCTGATCAGATTTATGGCAGACTGGAGGAGAGGAGGGCCCAGAGCTAACTGCTACAGACCAGGCAGACTGGAGGAGAGGAGAGCCCAGAGCTAACTGCTACAGACCAGGCAACCTGGAGGAGAGGAGAGCCCAGAGCTAACTGCTACAGACCAGGCAGACTGGGGGAGAGGAGAGCCCAGAGCTAACTGCTACAGATCAGGTAACTTAATGCATTTTAACACCAGTCAGTCAGCCAGGCATCATAAGTATGTTTATATAGTCTACACCAGGGGTCTACACCAGGGGTCTACACAAGGGGTTCACCATTTTGATCAAATAATTTTAATGACACCATCATGTAAAAAACAGCCAATGTTTACTTTTTTCATTGGGGCTATGACAGTCTATTACAAACCAGTCTGACAGTCTATTACAAACCAGTCTGACAGTCTATTACAACCCAGTCTGACAGTCTATTACAAACCAGTCTGACAGTCTATTACAAACCAGTCTGACAGTCTATTACAAACCAGTCTGACAGTCTATTACAAACCAGCCTGAGTCTATTACAAACCAGCCTGACAGTCTATTACAAACCAGCCTGACAGTCTATTACAAACCAGTCTGACAGTCTATTACAAACCAGCCTGACAGTCTATTACAAACCAGTCTGACAGTCTATTACAAACCAGCCTGACAGTCTATTACAAACCAGCCTGACAGTCTATTACAAACCAGCCTGACAGTCTATTACAAACCAGCCTGACAGTCTATTACAAACCAGTCTGACAGTCTATTACAAACCAGCCTGACAGTCTATTACAAACCAGTCTGACAGTCTATTACAAACCAGCCTGACAGTCTATTACAAACCAGTCTGACAGTCTATTACAAACCAGTCTGACAGTCTATTACAAACCAGTCTGACAGTCTATTACAAACCAGTCTGACAGTCTATTACAAACCAGTGTGACAGTAGCTGTGACAGTAGCTTTGAGAGTAGATTTAATGCCTGGTTTTGTCCACTCTGATCTAATGAGGCTTGTGGGTACCGTAGAGGGTAACAGGAGACACATCCGTGTTCCTGAGAGTCTGATCTTTCAGTGATGGGGTCATAACATTTTGGAGCTTAAACCTTTCAAAAGGATTGAGCCACATTTGTAAGGAGAAAACAGAAACCGCTCTGTTTATTACAACCACATCTAGTGGTTGCCGGAGGTTACTGATGTAACCCCGGTTCTATGAACCAAGCAAAATTTGTAAAATGTATTTCAGAGTTTCTCTTGCGACCCCATTTTCAAAATCAGGCGACCCCCTTATGGGGTTCAGATCCCTAGTTTGAGAAACACTGCACTACACTGTTGCCATTCGTTTATTTTTTTTAAATTAAATTACAATTGTATTGGTCATAATAAAATAACAATAGCGAGGCTATATACAGGGGGTACTGGTACCGAGTCGAAGTGCGGAGGTACTGGTTAGACGAGGTAATTGAGGTAATATGTATATGTAGGGGTAAAGTGACTATGCATAGATAAAACAGTGAGTAGCAGCAGAGTAAAAAAAAAAAAAAGAGGGGGGGGGGGGGGGTCAATGTAAATAGTCCAGGTAGCCATTTGAATAACTGTTCAGCAGTCTAATGGCTTGGGGGTAGCAGCTGTTTTGGAGCCTTTTAGGGCCTAGACTTGGTGCTCCGGTACAGGTCAAAGAGTTTGTTTACCAATTGTGCATTATGATTTTGTGTGAAATACACCGAGGGGGGAGAGAGCGCTAACAGGCTGAAGGGGGAGAGAGAGCGCTAACAGGCTGAGGGGGAGAGAGAGCGCTAACAGGCTGAGGGGGGAGAGAGAGCGCTAACAGGCTGAGGGGGGAGAGAGAGCGCTAACAGGCTGAGGGGGGAGAGAGTGCGCTAACAGGCTGAGGGGGGAGAGAGAGCGCTAACAGGCTGAGGGGGGAGAGAGAGCGCTAACAGGCTGAGGGGGGAGAGAGAGCGCTAACAGGCTGAGGGGGGAGAGAGAGCGCTAACAGGCTGAGGGGGGAGAGAGTGCGCTAACAGGCTGAGGGGGGAGAGAGAGCACTAACAGGCTGAGGGGGGAGAGAGTGCGCTAACAGGCTGAGGGGGGAGAGAGTGCGCTAACAGGCTGAGGGGGGAGAGAGAGCGCTAACAGGCTGAGGGGGGAGAGAGAGCGCTAACAGGCTGAGGGGGGAGAGAGTGCGCTAACAGGCTGAAGGGGGAGAGAGAGCGCTAACAGGCTGAGGGGGGAGAGAGAGCGCTAACAGGCTGAGGGGGGAGAGAGAGCGCTAACAGGCTGAGGGGGGAGAGAGTGCGCTAACAGGCTGAAGGGGGAGAGAGAGCGCTAACAGGCTGAGGGGGGAGAGAGAGCGCTAACAGGCTGAGGGGGGAGAGAGTGCGCTAACAGGCTGAGGGGGGAGAGAGAGCGCTAACAGGCTGAGGGGGGAGAGAGTGCGCTAACAGGCTGAGGGGGGAGAGAGTGCGCTAACAGGCTGAGGGGGAGAGAGAGCGCTAACAGGCTGAGGGGGGAGAGAGTGCGCTAACAGGCTGAGGGGGGAGAGAGAGCGCTAACAGGCTGAGGGGGGAGAGAGAGCGCTAACAGGCTGAGGGGGGAGAGAGAGCGCGAGCGCTAACAGGCTGAGGGGGGAGAGAGAGCGCTAACAGGCTGAGGGGGGAGAGAGAGCGCTAACAGGCTGAGGGGGGAGAGAGTGCGCTAACAGGCTGAGGGGGGGGGGGAGAGCGCGAACAGGCTGAGGGGGGGGGGGAGCGCTAACAGGCTGAGGGGGGGGGGGAGCGCTAACAGGCTGAGGGGGGGAGAGAGCACGAACGAACAGGCTGAGGGGGGGAAAGCGCTAACAGGCTGAGGGGGGAGAGAGAGCGCTAACAGGCTGAGGGGGGAGAGAGAGCGCTAACAGGCTGAGGGGGAGAGAGAGCGCTAACAGGCTGAGGGGGGGAGAGTGCTAACAGGCTGAGGGGGGGAGAGAGCGCGAACAGGCTGAGGGGGGAGAGAGAGCGCTAACAGGCTGAGGGGGGAGAGAGCTAACAGGCTGAGGGGGGAGAGAGCTAACAGGCTGAGGGGGGAGAGAGCTAACAGGCTGAGGGGGGAGAGAGCTAACAGGCTGAGGGGGGAGAGAGCTAACAGGCTGAGGGGGGAGAGAGCTAACAGGCTGAGGGGGAGAGAGCGCTAACAGGCTGAGGGGGGAGAGAGCTAACAGGCTGAGGTGGTGCGACAGCTAACCTTTTCCCTCCAACACCCAACTGGACAGAGTGTGAAAAAAGAGAGAGGGACGGACACACACAGAAAGCGAGAGAGAGATAGAGAGGAAGAGAGAGAGAAAGTGGTGGTGAGGGTGCGGTCAGGATGGTTAGTGCAGGCCTGCTATAAATATTAACTAATGAGTCAGAAGGAGCTAACGTGTCAGATAATGAGGCGCTAGCTGTGGCCTTCCGTGTGTATGTGTGTGTGTGTGTGTGTGTGTGTGTGTGTGGCGCCTGCCAGGGATCCACTGGGGAAAAGGTCACTATTGTACCTCACTTATAACCCAGTAATTAGACCATCCTCCATTAGACCTGCCCTCTTATTCACTATCTTTTCTCTCTCTCTGCCAGGGGCCCCACATCGCAGACGAGGCCCACGTTAACCAAAATAAGGGCCCCACATTGACAAACAGACACAGAGGCCCCACAAGAGCTACGTACGGTCACACATGGATAGTGTTGTGTACTGCTGCAGCGCCTCATGTCTGTCTTCGTCGACTGTTAGCAGGGCGCCCGCTGTGCCGCCAGGCCAGGGAAAACACTGATCTACTCCGACAGGCCCTTAGATTTGTTATCAAAACAATCCACAGCTAATTTGTCTTAATAACCGCCCTCATCTTGACAGACACTCATTTCCCTCTGTGTGAGGACTGAGGAACATAGCCCCCTCTGTTTCCACAGATGAGATAGATATTTGGTCGGAATTTTGGAAACAATGGCTAGGTGTGTTGCCATGGTAACTATCGTACATGTGAATACACTGGGTTAAAGTGGAACTGACAGATTTGCAGATATGAAACAGACAATCATAATATCAGTCAAAAATATCAAATTCCCAGTTTATGCTGCAAAACCAACTTTATAAGAGGTTTTAAAAATATGTTCTATGTGACTCAACATTCCATGACGTACACTAAGGCATTGTAGAATAGATGGATGCAGTTCAATGAATGATTAATATAATTCACCAATACATTTCTTGGTAGTCCAAAAAATATTACTATCAGGTTATAATTCACAGCTGGTACATTGTTCGCTGCCTCCATTTGGGATGCACTGTTTCAGTTTTCATGACTCAATGTTTTACCGTTTCATGGTTATTTGATCAATAAGACTGTAAAGTATGTTATGGCTTTTTGATCAATAAGACTGTAAAGTATGTTATGGCTTTTTGATCAATAAGACTGTAAAGTATGTTATGGCTATTTGATCAATAAGACTGTAAAGTATGTTATGGCTATTTGATCAATAAGACTGTAAAGTATGTTATGGCTTTTTGATCAATAAGACTGTAAAGTATGTTATGGCTATTTGATCAATAAGACTGTAAAGTATGTTATGGCTATTTGATCAATAAGACTGTAAAGTATGTTATGGCTATTTGATCAATAAGACTGTAAAGTATGTTATGGCTATTTGATCAATAAGACTGTAAAGTATGTTATGGCTATTTGATCAATAAGACTGTAAAGTATGTTATGGCTTTTTGATCAATAAGACTGTAAAGTATGTTATGGCTATTTGATCAATAAGACTGTAAAGTATGTTATGGCTTTTTGATCAATAAGACTGTAAAGTATGTTATGGCTATTTGATCAATAAGACTGTAAAGTATGTTATGGCTTTTTGATCAATAAGACTGTAAAGTATGTTATGGCTATTTGATCAATAAGACTGTAAAGTATGTTATGGCTTTTTGATCAATAAGACTGTAAAGTATGTTATGGCTTTTGCAGAATAAGTTGACCTGTAAACACGCAGTCCAAACACACTGCCGCCTTCCCACTATATTATTATAGAACCGTTAAAATGCTGTCAGTTCCACTTTAAAGAGGGCAGCAGAGATGAACACCAGTGTCAATGTCATTCAGAGATACGGGTATAGAGGTGATAGGATCTACTTTGCACCACAGAAGCCAGTTCATTTGGCCTGGTTGTCGTAAATCACCTTCACCATGCGCGGTTTCATCAACAAGTTGACTGATTTCCTAGTTCTCTAGGATTGATCTGCAATGACTGGATTCAGAACTTCTAGACTTGGTGAAATACAGGGGCATTAGAATCCTGACTGTGTCCATTATGACACAGTAGCTAATTACAGCAATAGAAGGTATACGACAGTGACAATACCGTAAATCAGTGTCCCTGGAGCGCGTGAGTATGTGTGTGAATCCTTCTGTGTGTGTGTGTGTGTGTGTGTTCCGGCAAGAGGACAAGGAGGCTTCTCAGCTCGTTAGTGTGTGCTAACGAAGCACTGCGTCCCGGCTCTGACACGGGGGCGGCTGCAGCGGTGCGCGCGACTTGCCATGGCGACCGTAATTAGGATAATTAAATTAGCGCGCTGATGGACGAGGGGCCAGAGCGCTGTCAGGATCCCTGTCACCCCCCCGCTACATCCCCTTCCCATAGAACACCACCCCCATCACACCCCATCCCTCAGACAGACAGCCTGCCCAGACAGACAGCTTGCCCAGGCCCCCAGACAGACAGCCTGCCCAGGCCCTCAGACAGACAGCCTGCCCAGGCCCTCAGACAGACAGCCTGCCCAGACAGACAGCTTGCCCAGGCCCCCAGACAGACAGCTTGCCCAGGCCCCCAGCCTGCCCAGGCCCCCAGACAGACAGCCTGCCCAGGCCCCCAGACAGACAGCCTGCCCAGGCCCTCAGACAGGCACAATACCCCATAATGTCAAAGTGGAATTCTGTTTTTTAAATGAAAAGTATTCAACTCCATTGTTATGGCAGGCCTAAATAAGTTCAAGAGAAGTGCTTAGCAGTCACGTAGGAAGTTGCATGGACTCTGTGTGTAATAGTGTTTAACATGATGTTTTAATGACTACCTCATCTCGGTAACCCACACATACAAATATCTGTAAGGTCCCTCAGTCAAGCAGTGCATTTCAAACACATATTCAACCACAAAAAACAGGGAGGTTTTCTAATGCTTCGCAGAGAAGTGCACCTATTGGTAGATGGGTACAACAACAACAACAAAAAACAGGGAGGTTTTCTAATGCTTCGCAGAGAAGTGCACCTATTGGTAGATGGGTACAACAACAACAACAAAAAACAGGGAGGTTTTCTAATGCTTCGCAGAGAAGTGCACCTATTGGTAGATGGGTACAACAACAACAACAAAAAACAGGGAGGTTTTCTAATGCTTCGCAGAGAAGTGCACCTATTGGTAGATGGGTACAACAACAACAAAAAGCAGACATATCCCTTTGAGCATGAAGTTATTAATTACACTTTGGAAGGTGTATCAATACACCCAGTCACTACAAAGATACAGGCACCCTTCCTAACTCAGCTGCCAGAGAGGAAGGAAACCGCTCAGGGATTTCACCATGAGGCCAAAACAGTTACAGAGTTTAATGGCTATGATAGGAAAAAACTGAGGATGGATACACAACATTATAGTTACTCCACAATATCAAACTAAATGACAGAGTGAAAAGGAGGAAGCTGGTACAGAATACAAATATTCTAAAACATGCATCCTGTTTGCAACAAGGCACTAAAGTAATACTGCAAAAAATGTGGCAAAGAAATTCCCTTTTTGTCCTAAATACAAAGTGTTTGGGGCAAATCCATTACAACACATTACTGAGTACCACGCTCCATATTTTCAAGCATTGTGGTGGCTGCATCATGTTAAGGGTATGCTTGTAATTGTTGTAAGGAACGGGTTTTTCAGGATAAAAAAATAAATGGAATGGAGCAAAGCACAGGCAACATCATAGAGGAAAACCTGATTCAGTCTGCTTTCCACCAGACACTGGGAGATGAATTCACCTTTCAACAGGACAATAACCTAAAACACAAGGCCAAATTTACACGAGTTGCTTACCAAGAAGACAGTGAATGTTCCTGAGTGGGCGAGTAACAGTTTTGACTTGAATCTACTTGAAAAATCTATGACAAGACCTGAAAATGGTTGTCTAGCAATGATCAACAACCAATTTGACAGAGCTTGAAGAATTTTGAAAATAATAAAAATGGGCCAATGTTTTACACTCCAGGTGTGGAAAGCTCTTAGACTTACCCAGAAAGACTCACAGCTGTAAATGCTGCCGAAGTCTTGACTCAGGAGGGTGAATACTTAAGTAAATGAGATGTGCATTTCATTTTCAATAACGGTGCAAAATTTCTAAAACATGTTTTTACTTTGTCATTATGTGGTATTTTATTAGGATCCCCGTTAGCTGTTGTTAAAGCAGCAGCTCTCCCTGGGGTCCAACACACAACATGATACACAATGACATAATACAGAACATCATTAGACAAGAACAGCTCAAGGACAGAACTACATACATTTTTAAAAAGGCACACGTAGTCTATATATCAATGCATACGCCCAAACTATCTAGGTCAAATAGGGGAGAGGCGATGTGCCGTGAGGTGTTGCTTTATCTGTTTTTTGAAACCAGGTTTACTGTTTATTTGAGCAAAATGAGATGGAACGGAGTTCCATGCAATAAGGGCTCTATATAATACTGTACGTTTTCTTGAATTTGTTCTGGATTTGGGGACTGTGAAAAGACCCCTGGTGGCATGTCTGGTGGGATAAGTGTGTGTGTCAGAGCTGTGTGTAAGTTGACTATGCAAACTATGTGATTTTCAACACGTTCATGTTTCTAATAAAAAGAAGAAGTGATGCAGTCAGTCTCTCCTCAACTCTTAGCCAAGAGAGGGGCGGCAGGGTAGTATTTATATCAGCCCTCTGATTATAATGAAGAGTAAGACATGTCACTCTGTTCTGGGCCAGATGCAGCTTAGCTAGGTCTTTCCTTACAGCACTGGACCACACAACTGGACAATAATCAAGGTTAGACAAAACTAGAGCCTGCAGAACTGGCTTTTTGGAGTGTGGTGACAAAAAAGCAGAGCATCTCTTTATTACAGCCAGACCTCTCCTCATCTTTACAACCACTGAATTATGGGGTATTGTGTGTAGATGGGTGAGGGGGAAAAAATGTTTTATAAAATGCTAAATTCAGAATGTGGAATAAGTCAAGGGATATGAATACCTTCTGCACTGTACACATTAATACACTAACACACTCCTGTCGTGTGGTTCTACCATGAGAACCTCTGACCCCACAAAAACGCTGAACCACGAAAGCATAGTGACAGGACCGCTACATAGCTAGCACGCACGCACGCACAAACACACAGAATCCTCTTCATTTGCCCCTCCCCCATCACATAAATCTAATGCATGTAGATGACTGTGTATCTGTGCCAATTATTTTAATGGTAAATGTTCTGATCACTCAGGCAACAGGATCATGTATTTTATCCCTGTTCACACATTACAACTCATTGTGTCCCTGTTCACACTATACAAATTAGTACAAATTAGTGCAAGTCAACATTACCTTATGGCATGGCGATTCATAGCCTATATGAGCATGTGGTTCAAAATGAACGTATGTAGCGTGAGTAAATGATGGTATACATATCGTATGTCTAACAGAAATCGATCCATAGTTAAAGTGAGATCACGGACTAAACATGCAAGGCTGCAAAGATCAATACACAAAATGTGTTGAGGAATGATTCCTGTTTTATAAATTGCAGCTTCATTTTCAACGGTCTGCTACACTATTCCCCTGGCGATGAATTAAGGGAGACGGGCTAAATCTACAACACCTCCATTTATCATCTGTGATTTAAAACGCCATTTATCTGCACAACGACTGAGTGGTGAAAGTCAGACAAATAATGTCATTCTAAACAGACCTGTTTCTCGATGCGATGCCGTACACCAGCAAATAAAACAGTCAGAATTATACTGAAAACAATACTAATATTAAAAGAATAGTAATCTTTACCATCATAACAAAAACCCACAGTTCCTTCCATCCAAAGCACGTGTCACATGATGTGAGGGAATTGAACCCAGCACCTTAATATAGACACAGCTATCTGGACCACACTACAAACACACCACAGGGCTCGGAGCAGACATAACGGGCTCCAACAGTGTGTGTGTGTGTGTGTGTGTGTGTGTGTGTGTGTGTGTGAGAATAGAGTATGAGCCCTACAGTCAGGCGAATAAGCTACACAATCAAAAGGTCACCTTTAATAAAACAAAATGGAGTCTGAGATACATTCAGAGACCGTGAGTAGATGAGAAGAACACAGGAGGTAGATGACTAGAGATGATGCTATTGGTCCTCTATTACAGGAGAATTAGTGTGGGGGTGGGGGGGGGGATCATACGATCGCCTCGGACCAATTATTTTTGTTGAGCATCTTAACCACATCCTCCTCTAACGAAGGCAGAGAGGCAGAGAGGCAGAGAGCCCCCGCCACACATCGTCATTACTACAGTCCTCCGTCTCCAAATTAAGGTCATGTAAAGGAGTAATTATGGCAAATGTGCAGCTTGGATGCAAGAGGGAAGGGAGGCTAATTCAGGCAAACTCAAGCGTGTGTGTGTGTGTGCATACATGTACTTGGCGCACACACACACACACACACACACACACAGAGAGAGAGCGAGAAAAAGAGAGATACACACACACCTCTGGGCAGAAAAGTGCTGCCAAGGCGCGGCTGTGGCACAAAACATTAAAATAATCATTTTGGTACTCATCAATGAATTCCACTGTAGTGGATCCTTCTAAAAGGCGTGATTAATTGAGGATAATTAAATGAAAAAGGAGACAGTGTCACTAATAAGGATTTTAGACTTGTTTTCTTGGCATTCATTTACCACAGATGACGTGGCTGTGAGACACGCCCACACTCACACCCTGAGAATGACAGTAGATTTGGCTTCACCAGCAGTGTAACAACTAACAGGATAATAGCAGGGTATTGAGTCTCTAAAGCTCCCTTCTGGGTCAGCAGCACACAGCTGATTTACACACTGACAACTAAGAGGCCGCGCACGACTCCAACGCCATCATTAAGTCTGCCGACGACACGACGGCGGTAGGCCTGACCACCGACGACGATGAGACGACCTACAGGGAGGAGGTCATTGACCTGGCAGTGTGGTGCCAGGACAACAACGTGTCCCTCAACGTCAGCAAGACAAAGGAGATGATCGGGGACTACAGTTCCTCGTGTCCACATCACTAAGGAATTAACATGTTCCACACACACCAACACAGCCGAGGAAACAGTGCCTCCCCGTTCAGGAGGCTGAAATGATTCTGCATGGGTCCTCAGAAAGTTCTACAGCTGCACCATTGAGAGCATCTTGACTGGCTGCATCACCTCTTAGTATGGAAACTGCTCTGTATCCGACCACAAGACGATACAGAGGGTTGTGAGAACGGCCCAGTACATCACTGAGACCGAGCTCCCTGCTATCCAGGACCTCTATAAAAAAAAGCCAAAGACTCCAGCCACCCTATAGTCATAGACTGTTCTCTCTGCTACCACACAGCAAGCGGTACCGGGGCACCAAGTCTGGAACAAACAGGACCCTGAACAGCGTGTACCCTTAAGCCATAAGACTGCTAAACAGTTAGTTAAATAGTTAACCAATTGCTCCCTGGACTATCTGCATTGACCCTTTTTACACTAACCTCTGTTGACTCACATACGCTGCTGTTACAGTTCATTATCATCCTGTTGTCTAGTCACTTTCTCTACCGATATGTACATATCCACCTCAATTACCTCGTACTCCTGCACATTGACTCCCTCCTGGTACCCCGTGTATATAACCAAGTTATCATTGACTCAGTACTGGTACCCCGTGTATATAACCAAGTTATCATTGACTCAGTACTGGTATCCCGTGTATATAACCAAGTTATCATTGACTCAGTACTGGTATCCCGTGTATATAACCAAGTTATTATCGACTCAGTACTGGTACCCCGTGTATATAACCAAGTTATCATTGGCTCGGTACTGGTACCCCGTGTATATAACCAAGTTATCATTGACTCCCTACTGGTACCCTGTGTATATAACCAAGTTATCATTGACTCCCTACTGGTACCCCGTGTATATAACCAAGTTATCATCGACTCAGTACTGGTACCCCGTGTATATAACCAAGTTATCATTGACTCAGTACTGGTACCCCGTGTATATAACCAAGTTATCATTGACTCCCTACTGGTACCCCGTGTATATAACCAAGTTATTATCGACTCAGTACTGGTATCCCGTGTATATAACCAAGTTATCATTGACTCAGTACTGGTACCCCGTGTATATAACCAAGTTATCATTGACTCCCTACTGGTACCCCGTGTATATAACCAAGTTATCATTGATTCCCTACTGGTACCCCGTGTATTTAACCAAGTTATCATTGACTCAGTACTGATACCCCATGTATATAGCCAAGTTATCATTGACTCAGTACTGGTACCCCGTGTATATGGCCAAGTTATTATCGACTCAGTACTGGTACCCCGTGTATATAGCCAAGTTATTATCGACTCAGTACGGGTACCCCGTGTATATAGCCAAGTTATTATCGACTCAGTACTGGTACCCCGTGTATATAGCTAAGTTATTATCGACTCAGTACTGGTACCCCGTGTATATAACCAAGTTATCATTGACTCCCTACTGGTACCCCGTGTATATAGCCAAGTTATTATCGACTCAGTACTGGTACCCCGTGTATATAGCTAAGTTATTATCGACTCAGTACTGGTATTCTGTGTATATAACCAAGTTATCATTGACTCCCTACTGGTACCCCGTGTATATGGCCAAGTTATCATTGACTCAGTACTGGTACCCCGTGTATATAACCAAGTTATCATCGACTCAGTACTGGTACCCCGTGTATATAACCACGTTATCATTGACTCAGTACTGGTACCCCGTGTATATAACCAAGTTATCATTGACTCCCTACTGGTACCCCGTGTATATAACCAAGTTATCATTGGCTCGGTACTGGTACCCCGTGTATATAACCAAGTTATCATTGACTCCCTACTGGTACCCTGTGTATATAACCAAGTTATCATTGACTCCCTACTGGTACCCCGTGTATATAACCAAGTTATCATCGACTCAGTACTGGTACCCCGTGTATATAACCAAGTTATCATTGACTCAGTACTGGTACCCCGTGTATA